>NW_026884126.1:0-11215 GCF_032173495.1 Musca vetustissima
ACCCAAATGTCAGTACGCTATGCCCAATTTCGTGCAAATCGAAAGATATATAGGGTCTTTGGTACACCAATTACCTTAAATCGGATGAAAATATATATGGGAGCTATATCTAAATCTGGACCGATTGTCACGAAACATTGCACACATCATTCTAGACTTAATTCAGTACGCTATACCAAAAGATTTCCAGGGACTTTAGTGGACTATTTACCTTAAATCGGGCGAAGCTATATATGGGAGCTAGATCTAAATTTGTACTGATTGCCACGAAACTTTGCACACATCATTCTAAACTTAATTTAGTACGCTATGCCAAATTTCGTGCAAATCGAAAGATATATAGGGACTTTTGTATACAATTTACCTTAGATCGGACGAAAATATATATGGAAGCTATATCTAAATCTGAACTGATTTTCACGAAACTTGGCATACATCATTCTAGACCTTATTCATTACGCTGTGCCAAATTTCGTGCAAATCGAAAGATATGTAGGGACTTTGGTACACAATTTACCTTAAATAGGACGAAGATACATATGGGAGCTATATCTAAATCTGAACCGATTTTCACGAAACTTGGCATACATCATTCTAGACCTTATTCATTTCGTGCAAATCGAAAGATATATAGGGGCTTTGGTACACAATTTACCTTAAATCGGACGAAGATATATATGGGAGCTATATCTAAATCTGAACCGATTTTTATGAAATTTTACACACATAATTCTAGACCTAATTCATTACGCTGTGCCAATTTTCGTGCAAATCGAATGGTATATAGGGACTTTGGTACACAATTTACCTTAAATCGGACGAAGATATATATGGGAGCTATATCTAAATCTGAACCGATTTTCACGAAACTTGGCATACATCAGTCTAGAACTTATTCATTACGCTGTGCCAAATTTCGTGCAAATCGAAAGATATATAGGGACTTTGGTACACAATTTACCTTAAATCGGACGAAGATATATATGGGAGCTATATCTAAATCTGAACCGATTTTTATGAAATTTTACACACATCATTCTAGACTTAATTCATTACGCTGTGCCAATTTTCGTGCAAATCTAAAGATATATAGGGACCGTTTACATTAAATCGGACGAAAATATATATGGGAGCTATATCTAAATCTGAACCGATTTTTCCCAATTTCAATAGGGTTCGTCCTTGGGCCAAACAAATGAGCTGTGCCAAATTTCATCCAATTCGGATCATAAATGCGACCTGTACTTTGTTTACAATTTTACATCTACAGACGGACAGACGGACGGACATGCATAAATCGACTCAGAAAGTGATTCTATGCATATTCTCAAAAGGAACCATGGGTCTATCTCGATTATTTTTGCCTGTTACAAACATATGCACAAAGACATAATACCCTGTAGCACAGTGTGGTTAAGGGTATAGAGATTGCTTGTTAAAATATTAAATTTAAGTTTAAATATTTATGAAGTTGGATTCTAGATTCTCTTTCCGTGTAAAATTCCGTGGTGTTCGGATCATAAATATCTTCTTTAACACGATTTAAAAATAGAGAAAAATAAAGAATTTGGTCCGTTAGATTTCATAAATATTTCGATATCCTCATCGAAAACTATAGGTAGCCCTACTCCCTTCTGTGAATATCCACAAAAAATATCATGGGATCCTCCCTTCAGGGCCCTCATGAGGATCCTTCCCTTCTGTGGGATCAGTAGAACATTTTATGTTGTATAATTTGGAACTTTCGTAGAACATTGTATGGAGTCCCAAGCTCTGTGTGTGTTCTGCCTCGTTGCGGCAATTTCTTCATATTGCTGTACATTGTTTTATAATTTGGCACAGTCGGAATTTAAATATTTTAAGAAGAATCTGGTGTTGTATATTTTAAAGAGATTTTGCTATATTTACCGTTTCATTACAATTTGTACCTTTCCTCCCTGTTTGAGAAATATTTTGTCCATTTACACAAAAAATTTTCAAAAAGACAAACTTCTAATCAAGCTTTTTTTGTGCTCGCTTCATACATCCATTCATTCAATTTCATCATTCTCATTAGTTAGTTGCTAAATACTACAGTTAGTTAGGAAAATCCCACCCCGTCACAAAAAAGTTCCCATAATACAATCGTTTGTTTGTTTGTTGTACTTACTCAGCACGTATGGTTATCTCGTGACCTGTATTCACCGGTGTCTCAAGTTCACTTAACAGCATCGTTTGTAGACCGCATGAAAATTGGAATTGCAACAGACCCTTTTGCAGGAACAGTGCCATGTAGTGACCGCCCTTTGTACCCTGAGCGGCAGCTAGCATGATGAGACCATTTGTGGCACGTATTCGTACTTTGAGCTGAACATACATCGGTAGAACGGTATCCAATGAGTCGTGATGTTGAATGTCCTTGTGAATGCGATGTGAGACATAGGAATCACCAGAGAAAGCTGCATTCTTGATGATGATGGGCGTTTCACAGAGGGCACCCTGACGATCGAAACGACAGACGCACTGCAAAAAAGGGGGGAGAAAAAAGGAGAAATGATGATGTTTGTTTTTATTTTCAAAAAAGAAAAAACAAAAAATAAGTTCTGTCAAAGTTGAAAATTTTCAACATTAAATTTTATACGCTCGACGTATTTCGGTAACATTCATATAAATACATGTGTTCTACATTTGTGGTGAAAAACGTCGAATGAGTTAGTTGAATTTAAGGTAGGGCTGTTAGAGGAGAAGTTAGGTGAGTATTTTTTATGGGGAAAATAGAACTAGGCCAGGGCTGTCCACACTATTACATTCTAGTTTTGAGATTGTATTTGTTTGAAATACAAAATTTTCAAATACTGCGAGAAATTTTTTAAAAAAATTATTTTCAAATTTTAAGGAAGAAAACATTTTATATTTAATGCAAATATGATTGTAGATGATACATTTTCCCTTATAAAGATATATTTGGTTGTGTTTTGCCCTCCCGCCATAGAATTGGTCACAAATTTTGACTTTCTTTGAACTAATGTTTGCCAGAAATATCCCAATTTTTCGGTAAGTGTATGAAAACAAAAAGGAATGAATGACAATTTTGAAAATATTTATTTGGCTCAAGGACAAATCCTATGGAAATTGGAGGATGTCGGTTCAGATTCATTCATATATATTTGCGACCAATTCGGTTCATATATATTTGCGACCAATTTTATATAAAAAGTGCACAAAATACCTATTTTTTGTCTGCTTGAGACGAAATTTGGACGTATCGAATTGGGATTGTTTTTCGAAATTAGTATATAGCTCCCAAATATAATTTCAACCGATTTTACATTTACATTCTCCATCCTTGTGGCAGCCTTTGAGCATTCTAGGAAGGTTGATGTGAAGACTTGCAAATAGGTTCGATTTTCGCCCTCCTTATGGCGACATTCTAACCTTCGTGACTAACATGTGAGACCGAAGACTGGCTATTTCTAGCAAATAGAATTTCATTGCAGCTGATTACAATTTTCCGTTGATTTTATCCTCTTCATTGAAACTGGCGTTCGGTCGTTACTTCTTCCTCTGGAATCGCCGATATTACCACTGTCACAATTTCTGATTTTGGTCAAAAACCTTCTTGGTCACTAACTATACGACCTTTGGAACAGATCCTGAAGGTTGCTATGAAGACCTGTCCCCAGGTCCGACATTCGAGTCTGAAGGCTAAGAAGTTTTTAGCATCTGGTGTTCCTTCGCGTTGAGAAGGATTTGACCCTAGTCGGTGTGTAAAGCTTCCGATGGGATTGCTGATATTGCCGAAGACACATTGGTCCAGACCCTGAAGTTTGCTGTGAAGACTCCTCCCAAGGGCGACCTCCCTACTGTAATCCTACTAAAGGAACATGTTGATCTGTTTTTGACAACAATGGCTCCTCGAAGATGGTTGTTCCTTCGGCTTTCTTATCCTATTTATTTACACAGGCGTTGAGGAGGATTTGATATTGAAGCTGATACTATCGATAGAATCTTTGGAGCAGTCCCTGAACGATGACTTGAAAATAGGTCCGCTTTTCGTCTTTCCAATGACGCCTTGCTACTGTCCTTCTTGGCTACTACTCGAACATGGGAGACCAAAGTATGAGCTGTTTTTAGCAACATCTGCGAGACTTTTGCTCCTCCGTCGATCTCATTCTCTTCATTGCCACAAATGTTGAGAATAATTTAGTAGGTCAGTGCAGCTCCCACTAGAGTCGTCGATGTAGCCGCGGATTCAACTGACTTCAAATCTCTGTTCTGCCTGGCTACTATCGATGCAGCCTTTGGAGCCATCTCTGAGTGTAGCTGAGAAAACCAATATGTAAAGTTTTCGACTTCCCAATGTCAACCTCCCCATTCTCCATTTTGCTTTCCTTCAGAACACTCGAGACCGAAGCTGAGCAAGTGTTTCTTTGGAACTAGATGCTGTTTCTCCGTCGATTTCATCTTTTGTATTGTTAGAAGTGTTGAGAAGGATTTGACTTTAGTCGTTCGGTGTAACTTCCACCAGAGTCGCCGATATTCCGCTGACAAAACTTTAGTCTCTATCCTTCTTAGCCGCTATGGTTACAAATTTTAGAGCGGACCCTGAAGATTTCTCGGAAAACTTGCCAACAGGCTCAAATTTCGTCTTCCTAATAGCGACCTTCTGACTGTTCTCCTTGGCAACTACAGGAACAAGCGAGACCGAAGGCTGAGTTTTTAGCAACATGGTTTTCTTCGCAGGTTTCTTTCTATTCTTTCGTCGATCTCATCCATTATTGCCTCAAACGTTAAGGATAATTGGACCAAAATTGGTACAGTTTGCGCTAGTGTCACCGGTATTATCGCTGACACTACTTTGACATCGTTAGAGTGATTACCCCAAGCTATGTATTTCTTTTACCTTGCTTTGGTATATATCTCTCCAGAGGTAGCCACTATACCCAAGGTATGTATTTGACCGATCGGAATCTCTCTAGAGAATTCTAGTACTTTCTCAATACCTTATGATGCCTCTTCATCCGTATGAATTTCTTCTCGCTGATACAATTGGTTAATTCTTTACCTATTGTCGAAAAAGCAAATTGCCCTCGGATACGCCTTCCTATTCAATGCTTCTTAGGGTTCGACACTTTTGGTTGAGAAGTTCTCTAGTGGCTTTGTAAGGATAGACTCTCTTGTACTTCCTTACGATCTTAAGGAACTTTTTGATTCAGATGGATTTCTTCTCGCTGATAAAAGTGGTGTTTTTGGAAATAGAAAATTACCCTCCGATATGCCTTCCTATGCAATGCTTCTTTGGGTTTAGCATTTTTGGAAGCTGGAATCGACATCGAGGATTTCAAAGTGTCGTTACGTTACTCTTTCCCACTCAGTGGCCGTATGCCTCATTTATGATTAAAAATGTGGGCGGAAGAGTGTATGTTCCCCGCTTTTTGCTTACAGGTTTTGAATTAATCATCAAAACATTTGTTTAATGATATGATTAATTGCTTTTAAATCTTTTTTATATATTTTTTCTCGATTTGATTTTAAATTTTTTTTCTTATTCATTTTCATATTCCAAAGAAAATATGATTAATATCAGGCACATTTCATTTGAAACCCATTCTTCAATTTTTTCACCATAATAAAGCATTTATTGACATTTTGCTCCAGCTCGACAATCAATAAGTCGGCTGTTGAAGAAGATAGAAACCAAAAAAAATCAATAATAAAACAACAAATGAAATCACCATAAAAAAAAACTCAGAGGAAGAAATCAAAATTGAGTGTCGAAGAATAAAAATTAAATTTTTGCAATTTTCCTTTTTGACATAAATGAAAACATCACGACGCACAATGCTTCGGACTGAGTGCGCCAGTTGAAGAAGAAAATGAAAAGAAAAATGGAAAAAAATTAACAAACAATCAGGTCAATAAGTGCGAATAAAAGCCAACTTCAATACAAAACCATACAATTTATGACAAAATGGCAATAAAGCCATATGTGACCTTTGCCTCAATTCGAAGAGCAACGAAATGCAATAAATTTGCAAACAAAAAAGAAGAAAAATGAAACAACAATAGCACTTCGCAAAGAACACACATTACCACAATAAAAAGAAAATACATCAAGAAACAGAGAATTGAAAAATAAAATTATTTTTTACACCATTTTCAGCTATGGTAGGACAATTTGACACCTAATGTGAAGCCAAAACATCAGATTAACACTACTTCGATACGGATGAGATTAACACTAATTCTTTTCCCACAAAATGGTAACAGTTTTTAATTTATAATATGGTGGAACGGAGTATTCGATTTGATTCGCATATCATATTCACAAATACTTAATCCATCAACCTCCCCAATAAACGATTATAAAAAGAACAATATTGTACCTCCAAATGCTCAACATTTTGAAGAAAAATAACTATCTAACTTTACACATCGTGAAATTTTACTGAGCCCAAGATCAAGTCCGACGATTGAGCCTATCACCCTAATGCTTATATTATCGAATAGTGAATTTTTAACATTTTGTAAGAATCTACATACAAACTTTGCAATGAAACTTTTAAACTTTTACATGAAATATTCTTTCTAAATCTACAATAGCATACCCGAAATGGGCTAGAAGTTCAGAGAGACCTTCGAGAGTCTCGTATATAAGTATTTGTCTATATTTGTTCTGGAAATGGTGTAACCAAACTTTGTGATGTTGTTTTTCTTCAGGTGGTCACGAAAATGTTTGAAGCATATGAAATATACAAACATTAATAGCCACACTTGCAAAACCCACACACGCCTCTTTTCGCTTTGGTCCGGCACTCTATGCATTTGCAGAACAAAAGTGTGGTACACATGCAATCGTAAATGCTTCGTAAATCAAGCAAGAAAATGGTTTGGAATGGCTTAAGAAAGGAATACAACTCAATTTAAGATCATGAGAATATTCTTTAAATGCATGTGACTTAAAAGGCTATTGCTCTGATAGAAGACTATTAAGAAGTCATTGTAGGAGTTAAGAAGATGTCTATGGAAATAAATCGAACCTGTAAAGGAGTGAACTTTAAGGTTTTGTGGGTGCTTATAGAGACCCTGTACACGACTGGGCTAACCTTAGCCGACGAGAAAACCATATTACAGTTTAAATAGCATAGATTCAACATTGATCTCAAATTTCGCAGGAGCTATGTTTAAAACGAATAATAAACGAAATTTTCAAATTATTTAGGGACATCGGATGCACTTCATCTAGAGGGACATGAAAACCTCCTCCAACAGGATTTGATCCACATTTTCCATATACTAATCTACTACACCTGGAATGTCGGGTACTGTAAATTGTATATATATATATATATATATATATATATTTAACAACATTTTTTTTGGTGCTTCTGTAAGATTATGAAGGATGAAAATGTGATTTCAGAAAATTTTCGATATTTATGTATGAGGGTCTATGGGCCCCCGCCCTACTTTTTAAATTTTAACCGCATATTCCTACCAAAGGGGATTTAATTTGGCACTCTGTTTTTTTTTAAGAAATAAAAACCTTATTGCGGAATATCCTGTTCAATTTTCGGTATGCTTGCCCAACGAACTGGCTGTAATGTAGCAGTTGTGTTCACATTACCAAAGAGATCTTGAGAAACTGTGAAGCAATTATTTTCTTAAAAAAATCTACGTAAAAATATTAAAAAACCAGTGAGCGGAGCAGTATAGTCGGACGGGCCAACCATACGATACCCTACACAACTACCACGTAACTCAAATTTTCTGCGGATGCCTGGGCAATATTTCTTGATATTTGCACCCTCTTGCCCGAGAGGTAAACAGCACCTCTTCCTCACACTGACATATTTTCCGGATATTACGAGTATTGAGTACAACTACTGTCCAGATTCTCTTCACCGTGGGTTGTGTTGTGATGTTCGGCTTTCATTTGTTGTCTATAGATCGACTCGAAAATAACACAAAAAATTAAGTTTTCGGTCCACTTCATTCCAAAATTATTATCTGATCATCACCGAAAATTATATGCGTTGTCCTTGACCATACCTGGAAGCTCATGGAACATTTCAAAGCGATCAGCGCTATAGTTCCGATCTCTAGAGTGATAATGGGTTACTAAATAATATACGAATACGGAGATACCTGTAAATATTTAGGTTTAAATCCCACATCTGAGCACATACAACAATATAATTGGCATTAATTTAAAGGTCAACTTCTCGTCTTGGATATAATATCAACTTCTAGGGTCTATGTCCTTCAGGGATAAATATATACGCTATAGAATACAAATTTTGTAATTTTTCACACAAAAGTCAGCGTCCATTTGACCCGCTAAATATTAACCGATCTTTATCAGAACAGGCATGCTTATTCTTTGGCCCGATCCCCTTCTCCATGCAAAATTTCACGATGTTCGGGCCATTATTGCGGCCTCTGGAGCGACCAGAAAAACGGATAAAAATTTAGTGTTTGGTCCATTTCATCCCCTAAATATTAACCGATCTTTCCCAAAAACAATAGGGGTCTTCATTGGCCAGAACCCAACCTACATGCAAAATTTCGTGAAGATTGGTCCATAACTATGACCTGTACCGTGTTTACAAATTATAATGGACAGACGGACGGACGGACATACATGTCTAGACCGACTCAGCTAGTGGAGATATGACGATCGGTATACTTAAAGGTGTGTCTAGGACCAATATTTCACGGCGTTACAAACTTTTGGGGCTGCACAAAGCTATAATACCCTGACAACATAGTTGTGTAGGGTATAAAAACATAAAAGGTAAATACAAATTTTCTGTGGAAAACCAGTTCTCAGCAGCTGAGGACTACATTTTTTAATAAAACAATATCCTTAGATGCCAAAGACTAAATTTTTATAAAAAAAATTAAAAACCAGTGAGCGGAGAAGTATAATCGGACGGGGCCGACCATACGATACCCTACACAACTAACACGGAACTCAAATTTTCTGCGGATGTTTATTCCGAACCTGGGCAATATTTCGTGATATTTGCACCATCTTGCCCGATTAGAGGTAAACAGCACCTCTTCCTCACACTGACATAATTTCCGAATATTACGAGTATTCAGTACAGCTAGTGTCCAGATTCCCTTCACAGTGGGATGTGGTGTGATGTTCGGCTTTCATTTGTTGTCTATAGATCGACTCGAAAATAACACAAAAAATTAAGTTTTTTGTCCACTTCATTCCAAAATTATTATCTGATCATCACCGAAAATTATAGGCGTTGTCCTTGACCATAACTGGAACCTCATGGAACATTTCAAAGCGATCAGCGCTATAGTTCTGCTCTCTAGAGTGATAATGGGTTACTAAATACTATGCGAATACGGAGATACCTTTAAATATTAAGGTGTAACTCCCACATCCGGGCACATACAACAACATAATTGGTATTAATTTTAAGGTCAACCACACCTCTTGGATATACTATCAACTTTTCGGGTATATGTCCTTCAGGAGCATGTATATGTGCCCCAGAATAAAGATTTTGTAATTTTTTACACAAAAGTCAGGGACCCGCTAAACATTGACCGATCTTTATCAAAAAATGCATGCTTTTTCTCTGGCCCGATCATTTCTCCATGCAAAAATTCGCGGGGTTTGGGTTATAATTGCGGCCTCAGGAGCGACCAGAAAAATCGACAAAAATTTAGTATTTGGTCCATTTCATCCCCTAAATACTAACCGATCTTTCCCAAAAACAATAGGGGTCTTCATTGGCCAGAACCCATCCTACATGCAAAATTTCGTGAAGATTGGTCCATAACTGTGCCCTGTATCGTGTTTACAAATTATAATGGACAGACGGACACACATGTCTAGATCGACTCAGCTTGTCGAGATATAACGATCGGTATACTTAAAGGTAGGTCTAGGACCAATATTTCGCGGTGTTACAAACTTTTGGGGCTGCACAAAGCTATAATACCCTGACAACATAGTTGTGTAGGGTATAAAAACTGAGTACAAATTTATTCCAATATAAACAAATCTTCACAAGTTGAGGACACAATGTTACGATTCTGAGGTCCAAATATAGTTTCTATAGAAAAAACCAGTAAGGAAAGTAGTAAAGTCGGACGGGGGCGATTATATGATACCCTTTACCACTTTGGCTATGCATCTTCACAGACCTCGCATTTTCGAAGTACCATTGACTAATTTAAATATGTGATCTGTGTCTATACGTGAACCGACTTAACCGAACGATCAATAACCGGTATATTTGTACCACCATAGTAAGGAGTTTTTCTATTTGTAACTCATCGAAATAATCATTTCCCTATAACAATGCAGGTCCGTCTTTCTGTTGTAATCACTCTAGCCTCTAAACGAATTGAGATAGATCGCCAAAATTTTGCATAACGTTGTCTCTTGTCTGCAGGTCCGAAGAGAAGCTTTATAGGTACACGTTTAGGCATAGTCCCCATATAAGGGTACCACCTATTTTCGATATTTTGGGGATCTTGAGCGCGCTATTCGAGCGAATTCGTTGAAATTTGGTACCTTGGGTTCTTTTTAAGTACCAAATATCTTTACTGAAAATAATTAATATCGGTCCACTTTTTCGGGCGGCCCTCCAATTTTCCGCATTTGGGGTTTTTACATCCAAACATACCAAACGTTATTATCGACACATTTCGATACGTTGCGCGTAATGTTTTGCCAATCGGACGCACTTTAACTCTTTTGTGCACCATTTATTTAAAATTGGGTGTAAAATATATATGGGAGCTATATTTATATAGCTCCCATATATAGCTCCCATATATAATATATATGGGAGCTATATTTAAATTTAAACCGATTTCAATAAAACGTGACACATGTTAGGCTGTACTGACGAACGAAAATATATATGGGATCTATATCTAAATCTGAACCGATTTCAATAAAATTTGGCAGGCTATACTAACTTCAGTACGTTCGAGCCAATCCGCTTAAATTTGATCATTTGGTTTCAACAGGTTTCGGCCCTGGGCAAATAAATGATATGTGCCAAATTTCATCTCATTCGGATAATAAATGCGACCTGCAATTTGTTTACGCACATGCATAAATCGACTCAGAAAGTGATTCTATGCATATTCTCAAAAGGTACCATGGGTCTATCTCGTTTCCTTTTGCCTGTTACAAACATATGCACAAAGACATAATGGCCTGATGAAATTTGGCACAGCTTATTTATTTGGC
>NW_026884127.1:0-11140 GCF_032173495.1 Musca vetustissima
CTAACCGCAGAAACCCTTTAACATTCAACACTTTCGGCGGAAATGCTATGGTTTTTAGGCAAACCATGTTTTATCACATAGAACCGCATCCGTTTCCTGGGTTCTCCTCACCTCTCTCTATAACTCACCCCATCACTCGTTCTAAACAACCAACCAACAGCAGCGTCAAAACCAGCAACAGCCCTTTCCGCATTGTAAATAGGGAAACAAAGCCACAACTTTCTGCTTCGCCTTCCTTTTTCTTCTTATACTCTCTCTCTTCATTTGGCTCTGAGATAGAAAAGTAATTAAATGTCGAAGAAATGCGCACGCATACACAGTTTTAATGCCCACAAGCAAATCGCCAGAGAATAATGGATGAACAAGGACCCGAAGTTTTTAAAACTAAGACAAAACAGGAATTGGGTTTGGAAACAAAAACCACAAATAGGGATTAATTGGAGGATACTAAGGAGGGAGGAGAGGGAAATTTGGAATATTTTTTATGGATGGATTTTTTAAAATGAATTTTTCAATTCCTAGCCCTATGCGTTGTTTTTTTTAAAATACTATTTTCAGGGTTTAACCCGAGTCGCGGATTGTTCAAAATTAATTTTAATGGATTTTTTAAACTGATTTTCATTTTTTCCACTTGAGTGGATTTTTATACCCTTCACCACACTGTGGTTCAGGGTATTATGTCTTTGTGCATATGTTTGTAACAGGCAAAAGGAAACGAGATAGACGCATGGTTCCTTTTGAGAATATACATAGAATTACTTTTTGATTCGATTTATGCAAGTCCGTCAGTTAGTCCGTCCGTCCGTCTGTCAGATAATTGTAAACAAAGTACAGGTCGCATTTATGATCCGATTTAGATGAAATTTAGCACAAGTCACTTATTTTGCCCAAGGACGTACCCTATAGAAATTGAAGAAAATCGGTTCAGATTTAGATATAGCTCCCGTATATAGTTTCATCCGATTTAAGGTAAATGGGGCACAAAAGTCCTTATTTATCTTTCGATTTGCACGAAATTTGGCATAGTGTACTGAATTCGTTCTAAAATGGTGTGTGCTAAATTTCGTGAAAATCGATTCAGATTTAGATATAGCTCCCAAGTATATTTTCGTCCGATTTTAGGTAAAAAGTGCACCAAAGTCCCTATATATCTTTCGATTTGCACGAAATTTGGCACCGCGTAATGAACTTGGTCTAGAATGATGCGTGTTAAGGTTCCTGAAAATCGGTTCTGATTTAGATGTAGCTTCCATAGATATTTTCGTCCAATTTAAGGTAAATGGAGTACTAAAACCTCTTTATATGCTTCAATTTGCACGAAATTTGGCATAGTGTACTGAATTAGGTCAAGAACAATGTGTGTTAAATTTCATGACAATCGGTTCAGATTTAGATATAGCTCCCTTTATATTTTCGCCCGATTTCAGGTAAAAAGTGCACCAAAGTTCCTACATATCTTTCGATTTGCACGCCATTTGGCACAGCATACTAACTTAAGTCTAGATGTGTGTTAAATTTCATGAAAATCGGTTCAGATTCTGATATAACTCCCATATATATTTTCGTCCGATTTTATGTAAATGGTGCACCAAATTACCTATATATCTTTTGATTTGCACGAAATACTAAATTAAGTCTAGAAATATTTGTGCCAAGTTTCGTGAGAATCGGTTCCGATTTTGATTTAGCTTCCATATATATTTTCGTCCGATTTTTGGTACGTATTGCACCAAAGTTCCTATATATCTTTCGATTTGCACGAAATTTGGCATAGGGTACTGAATTGAGTCTAGAATTATGGGCGTTATGATTCGAGAAAATCGGTTAAGATATAGATATAACTCCTATATTATATATTTCTGTCCGATTTAATGTAAATGGTACACCATTGTCCCTATATATCTTTCGATTTGCACGAAATTTGGCACAGTGTACTGAATTGAGTCAAGAATAGATAAATATAGATAGATATATATGTCCGATTTTAGGTAAATAGTGAGCCGAATTTTGCACAACCTATCAAATTGAGACTAGAATGACTTTATCGCTTTTATTGTCCTTCAGAAATCTCTCTACAAAAAATTATGAATATAGGTCCATTTTTTCGGGTTGCCTCCATATAAGGGTATCCCCAATTTTAGATGTTTTGGGGTCCTTGAGCGCGTTTTCAGCCGAAGTCGCTGAAATTTGGTAAAATTATAAGTATAGGCCCACTTTTTCTGGTAGCCCCCATATAAGGGTTCTTCCTAATGTTCAATATTTTGGGGGTTTTGGTCGTATTTTTCCACCGAATTGGCTGTAATTTAGTATTTTGAGTTCTTAATAGGTACTAAATCCCTCCACAAAAAATTATGAATATAGGTCCATTTTTTCGGGTAGCCCCCATATTAGGGTACCCCCAATTTTCGGTATTTCTTAGGGCACATATATATACAATACTAGCATATACCCGCTACTTCGTTAGCGAATGTGGGATGTATTTAAAACCCTATATCGACCATTATTAAAATTTTAAAACCATTTAGTACGTATGTTCTGCCATAGTATGTTCTCAAATCTACCTCTATATCTCAACCCAACACACCCATTCCGACCGCTACAGAAATCTACCTCTATACTAAATGTGGTGTAATTTTTTACCATTTGTACTCTTGTAGTACTTATTTTGAAAAAAATCTAATATAGCTTCACCCAAATCCAAATTGAGTATCAGTTAGTGCACATTAATATAACTACCTACTTTAACAATCATAAGTACGAATTTCCAACACTTCCCATATACCCCAATCTTAATTCCAAATTTCAGGATTCTATCGGTTCATCTAAATCCAATTTGTATCACATTTAGTACCACTTAGAACACATAAGTAAACATTTCCATTACTACCTACTTCATGCAATCCAATTGAAATCATGAATTAGATAAAATCTTAATTATAATCCAAATAGTATCAAATTTAGTACACAGTAGTACGAATTTGCAAAACTTCCTACTTAACCCAAACATACACTCCCACAGTGATCCTAAATCCAAGTTTCAGGATTCCAACTCTATTGGTTCACCCACAATTCAATTTGTACCAAATTTAGTATATAGTTGTACCAATGTCCAAAACTTCCATACCCCAATCCTACACCCCCACAGTCATCCTAAATCCAAGTTTCAGGATTCCAACTTCATCGGTTGACTCACAATTCAAATTGTACCAAATTTAGTGCACAATAGATCGAATTTCCAAAACCTCCTTCTTACCCCAAACCTACACCCCTACAGTGATACTAAATCCAAGATTCAGGATTCCAACTCTATCGGTTCACCCACAATTCAAACTTTACTAAATTTAGTGCATAGTAGTACCAATTTCCAAAACTTCCTACATACCCTAATTCTACACCTCGACGGTGATCCGAAATCAAAATTTCAGGATTCCAACTCTATCGGTTCACCAATAAATCAAATTGTACCAAATTTAGTACACAGTAGTAACAATTTCCAAAAAATCCTACATACCGCAATTCTACACATCCACAGTGTTCCTAAATCAAAATTTCAGGATTCCAACTTTATCGGTTCATCCACAATTTAAATTGTTCCGAATTTGGTACACTTAGTACAAATTTCTAAAACTTCCTACATACCCCAACCCTACACCCCCACAGTGATCCTAAATCAAAATTTCACGATTTCAACTTCATCGGTTCATCCACAATTTAAATTTAGTACAAATTTCTAAAAATTCCTACATATTTCAATCTTACACCTCAACGGTGATCCTGACTCCAAATTGCATGATTCTACCTCTATTGGTTCACCTAAAATTCAAATTGTACTAAATTTAGTACCATTTAGTACGAATTTCAAAAACTTCCAACTTAACCCAAACCAAAATCTAAATTTCAGGATTCCAACTCTATCTGTTCACCCACAATTCAAATTGTACCAAATTTAGTACACAGTAGTACCAATTTCCAAAACTTCATAAATACCCAATCCCACACCGACACAGTGATCGTAAATCTAAATTTCTGGATTCCAACTCTATCGCTTCAGCCACAACATAAATTGTACAAAATTTAGTACACATTAGCACAAATTTCTGCATATCTCAATCTTACACCTCAACAATGATCCTTACTCCAAATTTCCGATTCTTGCTCCATTGGTCCGCCTAAAATTCAAATTGTACAAAATTTAGTACCATTTAGTACGAATTTCAAAAACTTCCAACTTAACCCAAAGCAACACCCCCACAGTGCTCCAAAATCTAAATTTCAAGATTCGAACTCCATCGGTTCACCCATAATTCAAATTGTACCAAATTTAGTACACAGTTGTACGAATTTCCAAAACTTCGTACTTAACTCAAACCAACACCCCCACAGTGATCCTAAATCCAATACACATTAGTACAAATTTTTAAAACTTCCTACATATCTCAATCTTACACCTCAACAATGATCCTGAGTTCACATTTCATGATTCTAGCTCTATTGGTTCACCCACAATTTAAATTGTACCAAATTTAGTACACATTAGTACAAAATTTTAAAACTTCCTACATTTCTCAATCTTACACCCCCATAGTGATCCTAAATCTAAGTTTCAGAATTCCAATTCCATCGGTTCACCAACAATTTAAATTGTACCAAATTTAGTACACATTAGTACACATTTTTAAAACTTCCTACTTATCTCAATCTTACACTTCAACAATGATCTTGAGTCCAAATTTCATGATTCTAGCTCTATTGGTTCACCCAAAATTCAAATTGTACCAAATTTAGTACCATTTAGTACGAATTTCAAAAACTTCCAACTGAACCCAAACCAACACCCCCACAGTGCTCCAAAATCTAAATTTCAGGATTCCAACTGTATCGGTTCAACCACAATTCAAATTGTACCAAATTTAGTACACATAAGTACAAAATTTTAAAACTTCCTGCATATCTCAATCTTACACCTCGACAGTGATCCTGACTCCAAATTTTATGATTCTAGCTCAATTGGTTCACCTAAAATTCAAATTGCACCAAATTTAGTACCATTTATTACCCATAAGTAATAATGTCTTAAACTGAGTCCTAACCCCAATCCTACACCCCTAAAATGATCCTAACTCCAAATTTCGTTGTTTCAGCTCTGTCGGTTCACCCAAATCCAAATTGAAGCAATTATACTACGATTTAGTACTTTTCGTACACATAAGTAACAAATTTCCAAAACTACGTACATATCACAATCCTATACTCCGACGGTAATGTTACTTTCAATTTTCAGGATTCTAGCTCCATTTGTACCTCCAAATCAAATTTGTACCAAATATAGTACCATATAGTACTTTTCGTACACATGAGTACACGGTTTCAAAACCATCTCCTTATATCGATCCTACTTCCCAAGTTTCAAGTTTTTAGCTCTATCCGTTCTCATGCTACAGAATTGTACCAAATTTAGTACATTTTCGTACATTTCGGATAGTTGTAGTTCGAATTTCCAAAAACCCTTTGGTACATCTATCCTACACTCCATCAAATTTCAGAGTTCTAGCTCTTCTGGTTCGCCAAATACAAATGATATCATATTTAGTACTTTTTAGTACATTTCGTACCCTTCTAGTACGAATTTCCAAAAACCCAGCCTTATCTGTCACATTTGGGCCAAGAGTGACCCTCACCCAAAATTTCAAGATTCTAGCTGCAGCCGTTTCGTCTGGGCGTTGATGAATCATTAAATCAGTCAGTCAGTCAGTCAATCACTTTACTCTTTTATTAGTATAGATAGATAGATAACTAAAGTTTATCTTTTATTGTCCTTCAGAAATAAATATATTTGCCATCCATAGACATGCCATTAAAAGTTTATAGCCTTACCATAGACATAAGCTGGCATTTAATTATGTTGCATTTCATTGAAAATGTAAGCAAAATAAATGTTATATATTTTACCAAACATATATATTCTTCTGTTAAACATATTAATTGCTTGGTAAACACTTTGTCGTAATAATTTATTATCCATCCACTCAAGGAGATATTTATAAGAATTTTTTCCATTTCTAATAAGTTGGGCATAAAGGGCGTATGAGTAATGCCTTCGACATGCTCTTCTGTGTATACAAGTCTTTACATGTGTGTATACATTCATGTGTGTGTGTGGAAGTATGGAAGTCTTTACATGAGTGTATACATGCATGTGTGTGTGCATATTTCTTTATTTGACATTTAATCAACACAAGTGTTACCATAACAATATCAGACCAATGACACACAAGTGGCACTGCTACTGCTTCAGCTTCCTTCATCCCTACAGGTAATTAATTCCATCCGAGGGAACAATACCAAACAATGGTCATAACAATTGCTCGGTTTTAAGTTTGTTTTGGGGGTATACGTATTCAGTCAGTCAAGTGCTTAACAAAGTTCAATTATAGAGAGCAAGACACACATGCCCTCAAACAAACAAAGGTACTCACACAAATACAAAGATTCTCATACACATGCAGTACTTTATTGATAGTCAAACAATTAGGAAAATCCCCAAAGAATGTCTAGGCATTAAGAGGTGTTAAATAAATAGCTCTCTATATGTGGGTATTACTTTGTGTACACTTGTGTGTCTGTGTGCGTGTGTTTGTATAAATATTAGTTAGCATTACTTCCTCTATGCAGCTCCTCTGACATTCTTTAGTCGAAGTCTCTGTGTAGGTGCTCTGATGCTACTTCAAATTGAAGAATTTTTGTGAGTACGGATGTTATGTGTATCCCTCGAAATTCCATTTTTGTGTGCAATTATATGTAGTTGTGTGAGTGTGTGTATATTTGTGTTTCATTACAACTTGCGAAGAAAACATGAAATTAAATTTTTATGCTGAGCAGAAAATAAGTAACACTTAAATCAGCTTATGCTTATGAAAAAATATACGTAAATGGTGTAACATTAAGGAGGGGAACATTATAGGGGTTTAGAAAATTAGTTTTCAAAAATCCAGGACTACAGGGCTAAGCTGAATGTTCGCGTGGAGTCATCCTTCGCGTTACAAGTTATCGAAAATACAACAACCACAAGGAAACGATATGCGTTTGTGTTATCGTTTCCTTGTGGTTGTTGTATTTTCGATAACATATAACGCGACGGATGGCTCAACGCGAGCATTCTGCTTAGCCCTTAAGGGTTGACACTGGAAAACAAGTTAAGGTTTTAAAAAACAAATTGACAAAACGCAAGCCTAAGAGTATGATTATAAAAATATTTCAAAAAATCGTAGGGCCTAATAAAGAATTATTTGGAAAAATCCACTACTAAGGGTAGGTCACGAATAAAATTTTTAATAATCCACCCCTCAGGGTAGGCCCTAATTTTTACACCCTTCACCCCACTGTGGTACAGGGTATTATGTCTTTGTGCATATGTTTGTAACAGGCAAAAAGAAACGAGATAGACACATGGTTCCTTTTGAGAATATGCATAGAATCACTTTCTGAGTCGATTTATGCATGTCCGTCCATCCGTCCGTCTGTCTGTCTGCTGTCCATGTTAAATTGTGAACAAAGTACAGGTTGCATTTATGATCCGATTTGGATGAAATTTGGCATAGATCTCTTATTTGGCCCAAGGACGAACGCTATTGAAATTGGAAAATCGGTTCAGATTTAGATATAGCTCCCATATATATTTTCGTCCGATTTAAAGTAAATATGTTACCAAAGTCACCATATATCATCCGATTTCCACGAAATTTGGCATAGCGTAATGACTTAAGTCTAGAATGATGTGTGTTAAGTTTCCTTAAAATCGGTCCAAATATAGATATAGCTCCCATATATATTTTCTTCCGATTTTATGTAAATGGTGCACTTAAGTCCGTATATATCTTTCGATTTGCACGAAATTTGGCATAGCGTAATAAATTAGGTCTAGAATGATGTGTGTTAAGTTTCCTGAAAATCGGTTCAGATTTAGATATAGCTCCCATATATATTTTCTTCCGATTTTATGTAAATTGTGCACTTGTGTGTCCGATTGCCACACAATTTTGTACAATTAACTGTAGTTAATCTCTGCGGTTCGGATTATGATATAGCTTCTACATATATATTTTTGTCCAAATTGACACACTTTTTGCACAACGTACTGAAGTTAGTATAACCTAGAAGTAGGATATAAATGGTTCAACAAGGTGGGTCCAATCGGCACAAAATATTGCACTACATATATCTGACCAAATGAAAAATTTAGTATAGATGGCAGAATGACATGTTTATGGATCCATTTTCATGTTAATGGTCCTTCAAAAATTCGACGTCTGTTAGGATTCATCTGTTGAATATGGAAAAGTGGTGAAGGGTATCATATACTCGGCCCCGTCCGACTTTACTACTTTCCTTACTAGTTTTTAAATAATCCACGCCTAAGGGTAGGCCCCAAAAAATATTTTAAATAATCCACCCCTCAAGAAAGGCCCCAAACAAATATTTTAAATAATCCACGCATATAGATAGGCTAAATCCACGGCAGGCTCGAAAAAAATATTTTAAATAATCCACGCCTATAGATAGGCTAAATCCACGGCAGGCTCGAAAAAATATTTTAAATAATCCACCCCTATAGATAGGCTAAATCCACGGCAAGCTCGAAAAAAAATATTTTAAATAATCCACGCGTATAGATAGGCTAAATCCACGACAGGCTTGAAAAAAAATTTTCAATAATCCAGGCCTATAGATAGGCTAAATCCACGGCAGGCTCGAAAAAAAAATATTTTAAATAATCCATGCCTATAGATAGTCTAAATCCACGGCAGGTTCAAAAAAATTTAAATAACCCACGCCTATAAATAGGCTAAATCAACGGCCGGCTTGAAAAAATATTTTAAATAATCCACGCCTATAGATAGGCTAAATCCACGGCAGGCTCAAAAAAAATTAAATAATCCACGCCTAAGGGTAGGCTCCGGAAAAAATATTATAAAAATTCCACGCCTAGGGGGAAGGCTCCGAAAAAAAATATTTAAAAAATTCCAAGCCTAAGGGAAGGCTCCGAAAAAAAAATATTTTAAAAATTAAATTCTTCTTCCATGTTGGGTCCTTAAAAGAAATATTTCCTTTTAATTCTACCCTCTTTTCATAACCCCTTTCCTTCTTAGCACGACTTGAAGAAATTATTATTTATTATTCATACGATTATTTATGATTTATTGTTCAGTTGTGATGACCCTTGTCTACCTCCAGGCGATAGGGATCAAGGACACTCTGAGATTGTGGCAGACAAATTTTGAATTTTAAATCACTTTCTTTAAATTTTTGCTTACAAGGAAATAAATAAATTTCTGAAATGATAACTTACTTAGTTATGCTATTTGTATGTTTGTCTCCTGTTTGTCCTTGTAAACATTGGATAATGTGTCACCCTCAAAGGATATTTTTATCTTTTATTTAATACCACCCTTTTCAAAATTTATTTCAAAGAATATTTTGCGAAACTAAGAGAAAACAGTTTGTGGTTGATGATGATAATTTATGTTAAATTTTTGCTTAAATTTTCTTCCTTAATCTTAAAGTCCTTTATTGAAAAGGAAAATACATTTTTTATAGGAAAAAATGTTTTCTCATTATCATTTCCTTAAATGCAAATTCTATTTATCAAGAAAATCTATTTGTTTCGAATTATCTTCCCCGCCTCATCTTTACAAATTGACATTGCCTCTTGTTTACGACAAATAGATTTATATTTTATTGGAACAAGAAAATCAATATCTTTACGGCACACGACGTACAAGTTGTAGGCAATAAATTACCCGGATATTAAAGATTCGCTTGTAAATGTGTTTACATTGCCAGCAACGACACAAGCGTTTTGGGCTTAAACCAAATTTTGTCAAATTAATTAGTTTGCTTGTATCGTTTAAAGCGCAGAATAATATTTATGTCCTTAAGGAGGATAACATAAGGGAACAGGGTAGATACACAAAACGTAACTAAAGTGCAATGAAAATCGAAATAGTAAACATTAATATTTTTCTTATAACAAAAAGTTGGCTTCGATTAAAAAAAATTAGTTGGTGATATTTTAAAATGAAATGTTCGAAAACTATAGGGCCCACAATAATAAACATAAATAAAATAAATTTTAATTCGAAGTTTTTGTGAAGGAAAAAAATCATTTTTTGTGATTTTGATTGAAGAGTCGTCTACACACTCTTCAAGCACACACGTATACAGGGGTTCGACGGCAGTAGCAGTACGCCAGTAAAGTGTATGGGGGGCATATGATCAGGCGTACAATTTTTAGAGTTATTTTTTCGAAGACTATCCTCAGGCATTGATTTTTAAATGACAATCCCAATAAGCTTTTTTTCAAATAATTTTTATTGCATATCCCAAGGCGTGGATTTTTATACCCTTCACCACACTGTGGTACAGGGTATTATGTCTTTGTGCATATGTTTGTAACAGGCAAAAGGAAACGAGATAGGCACATGGTTCCTTTTGAGAATATGCATAGAATCACTTTCTGAGTCGATTTACGCATGTCCGTCTGTCCGTCCGTCTGTCCGTCCGTCCGTCCGTCCGTCTGTCCGTCCATGTATTTTTGTGAACAAAGTACAGGTCGCATTTATGATCCGATTTGGATGAAATTTGGCATAGGTCACTTATTTGGCCCAAGGACGAACCCTATTGAAATTGGGAAAAATCGGTTCAGATTTAGATATAGCTCCCATATATATTTTCACCCGATATAGGCACCAAAGTACCTATATATCATTCGATTTGCACGAAATTTGGCATAGCGTACTGAATGAGGTCCAAAATGATGTGTGCTGAGTTTCGTGAAAATCGGGTCAGATTTAGATATAGCTCCCATATATATTTTCGCCCGATATAGGCACCAAAGTACCTATATATCATTCGATTTGCACGAAATTTGGCATAGTGTACTGAATTAGGTCCATAATGGTGTGTGCTGAGTTTCGTGAAAATCGGTTCAGATTTAGATATAGCTCCCATATATATTTTCGTCCGATTTAAGGTAAACGTGGCACCAAAGTACCTATATATCTTTCGATTTCCACGAAATTTGGCATAGCGTACTGAATTAGGTATAGAATGATGTGTGTTAAGTTTCCTGAAAATCAGTTCA
>NW_026884128.1:0-11154 GCF_032173495.1 Musca vetustissima
TGAATGTATCACAATTAATAATATTGGCTCATTAAATCTTGCGCAAAGAAGTAATCAATGGTTTGTGATTTAATCGACCCTCGATTACCATTTCTCGAATATTTTCCCGATCAACTTCATTTCTCAGTTTGTAGGTGCTCTCCCGATCTGTGTGCAACAATTTGCCTATCAAACAATTCCTTCATTGAAGCTAAAAGTTTTGCTACTTTTGCCTCGTTTTGCGTGTAGAGAGAAAAGCATTTCTGTAATAAATTTATAATATAGGTAAATGTGTCGACCGAGCATCTACCAAAAGGTCCCGCCTCATTTTCGGTAGCACTAGTCAATTCGCAATGACGCATGCTATTATAAACGACCCGACTGATTTAAAAACTTCTGAATACACACCTCATGTTCAAGAGTATATTTTTACTCCCCTGTACACTAGCATATAACATTGCGTTTATTAATCTGTTTTTCCTTTTATTGGATTTTTCAATATTGTTGAAAGATAAATAAACCAATATTCCGTAATCTTATAATAATTTTTCTTAAACCGATTTTTTAAAAAATTCTGAAATAGAAATTTCATTTACTAATACAATAAATTATATCATTTGCACGAAATATTGCTATAGAAAATTCAAGATTCTTTGCAGTTCTTTCATAAAGATTCCCCACGAACAAACAAATTCAATTAATAACAAAGCTATCATCACTTGGTCATATACGAAGGAAGTTTCAGTTTTAATTTTTGTTATATTTATTTGTTGTTGCGTCTATATATAACTTTATTTTGTTTTTGTTTAAAAATAATGGCATTGGCTAAGTACAATTAGAAGAGTTTTGCAATCGAATATATGTGAGTGTGTGTGAGTTGTATAGTTTTTTCCCTGCCATTGGTTGTGGTGTTGTTTTTATGAATTAATGGCTAAACAAACAGATATCAGTAGCACTGGCAATGGCAAAACGTAACAGCAGCATGGTCAACTATGAAAAAATGCAAGAAATCATACGGAAGGAAAAACAGAAGTTTGTAATAGTTAATACTCTAAAGATATCTGGTAGATATTTGTTATTTTTTTTTCCTTTTTGAAGGCAAAGTTAAAAGTTGTATACTATTGGAAATTTTAAGGGGATTAGTTTGATAATGCAGACATAAAATTCATTACAGGGAATAGAATATAATAGAACATCAAGACTCAATATCGTTTATGTGTTTAAAGTAAGAAAAAAGGCAGGATAATTTTCAAATGGGTACTACCTGTGTTTGGCATTCAAAACGAGATTAATTTTATTTTCAAAGTCTAAATAGTATTCTCATTGGCATAGCTCCATATAAATAAATTGGATGTTCCATTTCTAATCTAAGTCACATTTACAACTTCGATTTAACCATGTCCGAAAGCATTTTCCAAACCCATACATTTATTCAGAAAATGCAGATCAAACCTATTTCTCGGCTTTTTGGAGTGAGAAAATCCTTTTTCAGAAAATTTGATTTAAGTCAAAATTTATACAGTGGCTCTATTCGAGTTTTTGGAGCTTGAGATTTTTTTCGGAACAATTTTGATTGGCTTATCCGGCATACATAGGCATTTTGAAAATTTTAGGCACATTATAATACCAACGTGGCTGGAATTTGTCATTGCAAGTTATTGAGGGGTGCCATATATTTTGGCGCGTTTTCGTACCGAATGTCCATAATTATGATTCCTGGTGAACAAAGTAATTCTTCCCAGACGTTATTCAATGTCGGTCCATAATGTTATAGTGTCTGACTACAAAGCTCGGTACGTTGATGTTGTTAGTGCAATATTCCATTCCGTGTGTCTGCAATTTGACATTTAGTTTTCTCAGAGCATAAACAATTTACGTGCAGACAATTTACAATGACATAGTCCCCATATAAATGTGCACACTTTTTTTAATAAAATGTTTAAATCAGTCCATAAGTTCAGGTTATGAGAATTCTTGGCAAAATTTGCAACATAGTATATCACATGTTCATATGAAATGGTTTCACTTGAATTGTATTTTGGTATAAGAGTCTTTATGTCTTGCAGCAGGGCTATATATGCCTCGCTAGAACTTGCAACTTTTAGCCAACCAAAACACGCCAAAAAACTGGCTTCCGATCAAGGTACCAAGGAACCTCATCCACCTAGTTCGAATTGTAGGGGAAAGTTTCGCTCTCTTCTAATATATCTCCCGGAAGCCACATTAGCTTAGTTCGGATGCAGAGGGGCGCTTTCCAGTGGTTTTGTCGTATTTGTTGATCACGGCCTAACTGTAACTTTCATGATCATCGCAACATCATATGTTTTCTTGCTATCGTCGTTAACGCATTCTGTTTAATCTAAACCTATTTTTATTAATTTCATTCTTTTTGTACGTTAGAATTTGACTACATACTATTTGTATGCATCTTAGTGATTTCCATCACAAATATGCATTGTCAAATTCTAACGAGTGACATTTCGATTAAGCGCCACTTTGCAACTCTCTCGCTTCTCTCGTTGCTTTAAACGTCACACTTACTTCTCGTTTTGGATTACGTTCAGCCATCACACAAATTTTGTAAGTTATATTATTTACGATAATATTTCGAATATTCCCAATAAAACCCACTGTCAATATTGACATCAAAATTCTAATTCCCCTTTGTTTTATTTATTTTTATTTTTTTTTCATTGCTACGCAAACACATTCATTGAGATAAATTCTTGTGGGAAATCCCCCAACATTCCTATCTTCCTTAAGAAGATAGAAAGTTTCGGAAATGAATACCTATGTTGGGGGGTATAACAACAACTACAAAGCCAGTAAGGAATGTTCAAAAGTCGAACGGGCCGACTATATGATACCCTTCACCACTTTGGATACATACTCGTGATGCTGTTGATAGAACGGACATATCATGATTGGAGGACAATTGAAATTGAATCGGACGAAAATACATACTTTGCGGACACTTCCGCAAAAAGGTAAACCAAAGTCGAAGAATTTGTTTCTTTAATTGTGCTTAAATACGTAAAGTAAAGGAAAAAAATACAAAGAAATACAAGAAAGACCACATGGTCCGTCAGAATCAGTGACGTAAATGACATACATTTCCGACGTATAATACATACGTCAGAAATGTCGGAAACCCACCCAAAACCATTAGGTTTTTGACAAAACGGTTATTTCCATTAGCCAATATGGAAATTAAATATTCTCTACTGTAATTCTTAAAAAAATAATTTTTTTTTCTTAAAAATGTGTAGAATTTTTTCTCTGGACTAGTAAGAATATGTAAAATTATAATAGATTCTTGAAAATAACTGTATATAGTAATGATATGGAAATAAATGACGTTTACTACATTTTATACAGTTATATGACGTTTTCGACGTTTACACCTTTTTGACAGTCGAAAACCTTAAAATTCGTCACACGGACCATCCTTGGTTCTTAGCACAAATACTATTTTAACGACTAAAAATTCAGACACTGCAGAAAAAAAAAACTGCAAAATCAGCAATGTCGCGTGAGTGACCGAAAAAAATCCTTCGCAAATAAAGTATATGCCATATTTTGAAATTCTGAAAGTCCAATAATAATTATTGATATCTCTTATTCATGTAAAGAATATTAAAAGTTTAAAATATTCACACAATTCGCAGAGTTTTCCCGTTATTAGTAGTGATATCTAAAGTCATGTATATTTGAAGTCGCGTGAATGACCGCTCTTTTGTGGCTTTTATCTCAAAAGTTTAAAACTATAGGCTCTCAATTTTTTTACCACTGATAGTACTCATAAAGTTCTACAAAAAAGTATTAAGGGAGAATTTTAAAAAAATGTAATTGTTTCGATTTATTTAAGATTTACATTTTGATTTTGCCTCTGAAAGTCGTGTAAGTGACTGCGGAAGTGCCCATATGTGACCTACATATATATTTGAACAAATTAAAATCAATCGTATGTGTATGTGCCATTCAGAAATCTATGACCTTTTTATGAAATTTTGTATGAAATCGAGTATTATTATATATGCGAGCTAAATGTTAATCTGGATCTTTTTGAGCAACTGTGGCATAAACAATTCGGTATGCTGTAGCTCATCGTACGATGGGAGAAACGTTCGAAAATATATCTACATCTGAAAATAGTTTGAAAAATTCAATACAATTTGGTTCAATTTGGTAAATGCGATATGCAATATTTCACGTAAGGCGAAAAACATTGTCTCTAGGTGCTTAGCCTACTTCAACAAAATTTTACACAAATTTTTACACAAGACTCAAATTGCTATGTTGTAAAAAATTTCGCCTTAATGTAAGTGTTGCGCACCATTCAAATAAAATCGGATTCAAATATATATGGGAGCTACATCTAAATCTGAACCGATTTTCATCAACTACAACAGGGTTCGTCCTGGGACCAAATTGCCTGTGTCAAATTGCATCCAGTTCGAATCAGAAATCCGATCTGTACTTTGTTTACAATTTAACATCAACAGGACACATATAAATCGATTTAAAAAGCGATTCTATATATATATATATATATATATATATTCTCAAAGGGAACCATGTGTATATTTGGTTTCCTTTTACCTGTTACAAAAATATGCACAACGACGTAATTCCCTTTACCACAGTGTACTTACTTAGCAGGCTTATGACAGAACGGTTGTTCCATAAGCCGAGCTCCAAAAAGATTTCCAGATGCGTCGGTCTTGTGCGCCTCTCATCCAATTTGAAAGACCCGAGATGTTGTCTTCTACTTGATCTTTCTATCGGATTCGTGGCCTTCCGCTTCATCGTGAAACATCACTTGGCTAGCTTTTATATGACTTTTGAGCTGGGCATCTTCATCCATTCCCACACAGTCGACGCAGATCGAAGAATTTTTCTCTCAAACGCTCTAAGAACTGCCTCATCTGCTTGCGCAAGTACCCATGCTTCAGATCTGTACAAGATCATGGGTAATATTAGCGTCTTGAAGAGTGCGAGTTTGGTCCGGCGAGAGCTGACCTTGCTTTTCAGTTGCTTACTCAGACCATAGTAGAATATGTTGGCCAACACTATTCTCCTCCGGAATTCAAAGTTGAAGTTATTAATTTTGTTTATGGCGGTACCAAGGTATATAAAATTGTTTACTACCTCGAAGCTGTACTTTTCAAGTTCCACAGTTTATCCGAGTCTACTGGACGTCTTGCGCGTTGATACCATCAATTTGGTATTCTCGCAATTTACTGCCAGTCCCACTTTGGCAGACTCCTTCTCAATTCGTTCATAGGTGGCTGTTACCGCTCGCAATGTTCCACCCATTACGTCGATATTGTCGGCGAGTTACACCATTCAGAGTGCCATTTCTGTACACCATACAGAGTATCATTTCTGTTCACATTTCCATCTCGTATGACCTTTTTCCAGCAGGATGTTAAACAGGTCACACGGCAAACTGTCACCTTGTCTGAATCCTCGTTCGGTACTGAAGGGCTCCTAGAGGTCCTTTCCGACTTTAACTGCTGACATTGTACCAGTTAAAGTTATCCTGCATAGCCGTATAAATTTTGCAGGAATGCCAAATGCAGACACCCACCACAGTTGGTTGATGTCATAAATATACGCCATGAAATCGTCGGCAACATTGTTCACGGAAATATTGATATTTTTTGGTAGTTATAGCCACTTCGGTTGAAAAACGTGTCAAAATCCCTAGAATACCGTATACTGGGGTCAATATTAATAATTTTTATTACGGAGATGTTTTACACAACGAGAATTCAAAATACCAACTTACAGCCAAGTTGGTTGGAAATGGTGTCCAAAATTCCAATTATTGGGGAGTACCGTTATATGTGGGATACCTTGAATCTTGGGTCAATAATAATATTTTTTAGAACGGGGATGTGCTACACAATGAGTCAAGACGGTTGGAAAACACGTTAAAAATCCCAAAATACCGAATATTGGGAGGTAGCGTTATATGGTGCATAACCATAATCTGGACCGATATACCCCAGCAAAATTACAGAGATAATCAGTAATCAGCATTTTAACAATAATTGCTACGTCGCTTTAGCGTACCTTTCATTATTCTTCGAAATATAAATCTGCCATGACTTTGAAATGAAACCAGACTTGCAGTGTAAATAAAATTAGAAGAAAAAAAGGTTTACCGGTTCATCTAGTCCGCAATAATTTAAATAGTAAGAACAAGGTCCTCAAGTCATTTATTGGCAGGACTTGTGAAGAAGATAAAGATATATTTTGTAGTAACTGCATGGATGCTTCAGAGAGAATCATGCGTTCAGAGTAGTTGTGGCTCCATTACGCTTATGCTGGTGCAGTCGTAATAATTAATATCGGGTACGGATTGATGACAATGTGCAGAACATCTGTTCAGGATATGGGAAGTCTCCTTTGTCAATTGTCATTGCTTATGCTCTATTGGTAGCAGTACAAAATTTTAGTAGCTTTAGATACATCTCCTGAAAACCCTACATATGATCCCCATTCCTAATTGTTTAAGTACTGTTTGGTATTTTTTTAAGCTTTTCTATTCGCCTGTGTACCGTTTCTTGTTTTCGAATTTTCTCATAAACATAATATTTGGCCCGTTTTTTTCTTAAATTCCGTTTTTGATTATCGAAAATATTGCAGCTCCAAGAGTTTATAACGCCGCAAAATCTTTAAGTATACCGATCGTCATATCTCGACTAGACATGTGTGTCCGTCTGTCCATTATAATTTATAAACACAGTTATGGACCAATCTTCACGAAACTTTGCATGTAGGATGGGCTTTGGCCAATGAAGACCCCTATTGTTTTTGGTAAGGTCGGTTAATGGTCCAAAAACTTTATTTTTGTCTGATTTTCTGGTCGCTCCAGAGGCTGCAATTATGGCCCAAACATCGCGAGTTTTTACATAAGCATGCCAGGCTCAGAATATAAAACCGCAGAAAGTTAGATTTTCGTGGTAGTTGTGTAGGGTCGACCCCGTCTGACTATACTGCTCCGCTCACTGGTTTTGAAAGTGGCTTAGGTCCATTTTGTGTTCTGAAGCAAGTCCTGGTTTTCTAGAAAAGTTTGCACAACATATTACGATATACATTTGATCATGTTTAAGGACACAAATCCACAAACAAAACCAGTAAGGAAAGTAATAAAGTCGGACTGGGTCGACTATATGATACCCTTCACCACCTTGGGTATACTCAACATATGTATCCTAACAGATGTCGCCTTTGTGAAGGAACATTGACATGAATATGTGATCTGAAATATATGATGTTTATCTATATTTAAACCTATATTAAATTTCGTAAATCAATTAAAGCAAACTTGACACACGCTATTTGGTATGATGTACCGCTTAAAATATATGTGGGAGCTATATCTAAATCTGAAATGATTTTCACAAAACTTCGCAGAAATCATTCTAGACTAAATTCCGTACGCTATGCTAAATTCGTGCAAATCGAATTATTTTCAGGGACTTTGGTGCACAATTTACCTAAAATCGAGCGAAAATATAAATGGGAGCTATATCTAAATCCGAACCTGAATATTAGCAGACATCATTCTAGACTTAATTCAGTACGCTATGCCAAAATTCGTGCAAATCAAATTTGCACGAATTTTGGTGCTCCATTTACCTAAAATCGGGCGAAACTATATATGGGAGCTATATATGGGAGCTGAAATTAGTATAACCTAACCTGTGACAAGTTTCGTTGAAATCGGTTCATATTTAGATATAGTATCCATATATAAGTAAATTGTGCATCAAACTCCTAATATTTGTTAGATTGACATCCAATTTTGCACAACGTACAAAATTGAGCATAGAATAACGTAGTTGGGTTTTTTTAGAACTACAGACCTACCTCAACGGATGAACTATTGACATTTGTTTGAAGTCGATTTACATACTTTTGTTCCATTGTAACAAACGAATGGCATGTTTATGGATAGATCTAGGTCGTTTCACATTTAGATAAATATCACATATGGAGCACCAAAATTCGTGCAAATCAAATTTGCACGAATTTTGGTGCTCCATTTACCTAAAATCGGGCGAAACTATATATGGGAGCTATATCTGAATCTGAGCCGATTTTCACGAAAATTAGCAGACATCATTCTAGATTTGATTCAGTACGCTATAGCAAATTTCGTGCAAATCGAACGACTAATTTTACCTATGGTATGTCCTGCATGACAATATTTCTTCCTATGTTTGCTCGTCCACGTCGGACGAAATGCCAGCTTTCCTCTGGTAGCTGAATATTTTCACTTTGTATTTCTGTAGGAATTTCTTGATTACATTCATTTGCCATTTCTCATGCGAAATGTTACCACTGATAAATTAGGAATATTATATATAATTAGTATGTACTTTGCTTGAATTAATTTACCAAAAGTTGAATATAACCCACTTTGAGATACGGCTTTTGACCGAAATTTAAAATTTAATAATGCCAATTGATTTTCAGTACATATCTCTTTTATATCGACGGATATATAAAGGTCATTACTATTTAAATATTCGGCCACTCATTACATTTCTCAACAATTCTTGACCTTTCCTCCACTTAACAATAATTTGATTTTAGTTACAACGTGGCTACTAGTTTTCGCAACCTTACCTTAGCTGCAATAAACTAAGTCATTATTACACACCGTACATACAATACCAATATGTGTGTAACCTTAAAACTTAATATTTGTACTTGAACAGTAACATAAAGTTATTCTAAATACATATAGACAATCACATGTACACACACGCACACAGAGTCTATCCCAAAAGACGCCACAGACAAATAACTATTTGTATGTTTTTATAATACCTAACAAATAAAAGGACGTATTGCACAGACACACACACAAACCAGAACTGCTAAAATAACAAATGATAGACAAAAACACACACAAGGACTCAAGTGGTAGAAGAAGAATAAGCACAAGATTTCTTCACATGCAATGTGGTAGGGGACAGAGAGAAGAAGAGAGTGAGTTGGAAAAAAAACTAACGGGCAAAAGTTTTTAATTAAAATTTTACGCACGTTTTAACAACAAGTAAATTCTCTACAAAACAGCCTCATCCTTCTTTGTCAGCGTTCGGAACACATACACACAAATGCTCATTCTACACACATACAACCATTCATATATATATGCCTTCCATAAAACAATCACGTACATTTATATGAATGTAAGTAAGAAATACACTACACTGTCTATGGCAATGTCAGCTAGCTTAAGTATGTATGAATGTGTGCTTGTGTGTGTGTGTAACATGAGTATAAAGTTGTTATACACCAAAGTTGTATAAACAAATACATTCGTACACACACTGACACACATCGTTCGCTGGCATAACATCGTCTAACTGCAACTATCCAGCTAAGTGTGCGTGTTGTGATTCCTTTTTCTCTGAGTGTGTGTGTAGTACATGCAACTATTCGAGGTTCGGTAAGCACTGAGAGTCCTTCTATGCATTAGGTAAACAAATCCTTAAGAGAGTAATATAAACACATACAAACGCAGTCAAACAAACAACGGAATACACACACATGTGTATTTAGGCTGCATCACCTAAGGATGCATGTTAAGTTGCATTGTGGCAGTAGTACAGGGTTAGCCAACAATACATATGCAAACTGCTATGATTGTGTTGGACACACGCATAGATCCGTTGGGAGAGTAATTTTCGTTCTCTCGGTACAGATCGCATATGTTAAAGCATTGCAAAGCATACGACATGTTCGATGTCGAGAATAATGTTGAGTTCGAACACAGAACTGTGATTGTATTGGTACTCTCTCAAAGCGCCCGCGGGCGCCTGTTTGGTGAACATTGCTGTAGTACAATGCATGTTACTGCTGCCACTACTACCACCACCAACATCTCCACCACAACAACTGTAACAACAATAACGACGACGAGTAGTTATGCTCTTAACTTTTTTTCACAAACATTTTGTTTTCGTGATTTTTTTTTCGTTGTTGCTGTTGTTGCAAATTTTTGTTATTGTATTAACAGCATGCCAGTTTTAGTATGTGAGTGTGTGTGTGCGTTTTGTTATAAACATTCATATGAGCACTAATAAATGTTCAAATTGTTGTTTATGCACAAAAAGCTATACACACAATTATATACAAACTAACTGCATTTTAAAAAAGGGGTAACCAAAATTGTGTGATAGTAAATATTTAAAACATAGGTGAGGATGGACAAAACATGGTTCGGTCATATATATTTGGTATCCAATTAATGAGTATATTGCAGGCGACAAATCAAATCGAACCCAACAATCGGATGGAAGGGTTATTTTCGCTGTTTTAGGAGTTTGGTGTGCAATTTACAGGAAATCGAAAGAAACTGAACCGATTTCAATAGAACTCAATGCAGGTTGATCTAGGCTCCATACGGAAGGCTGTAAAACTGTCATTTCAATCGTTTAAATGAAACATAATAACGATATTGTAGGTTCAAATATTACGAAACCCTACATGGAAGTTATAACTAACGGCAAAACTAAACCTAACAAGAGAAAAAAAGCGTTCAATTCGGCCGGGTCGAACTTTGGATTCCCTCCACCATAGGTATACTGACAAATCCTTGCAATGAAAATATAGGGAACATACCAAAAAATGACCTATACAGACAATTCTACAAACCGATTTATGTAGACCAAATACAAATGTCAGTGATAATAAATGGGGACTTTTCCCTAAAATCTGAAACCCCCAAAACGTGGTCCGATAATGATAACGCATGTTAGAGTGGAACATGTATATAAAATCCTCAATCAATATTGATTACATAGCTAGGAATTAGGGAGTATTTGGAGTTCAATTTCGAATCCAATATTTTGTTTTTTGATCTCAATACTTTCCTTCAGGAGGTTCTCACGGTATCCTTAGAAGGCGGAATGCTGTGCGCTATCCAAAATTTATCTTGTCACAAAATCCAATACACGTTTTTCTAGGTTCGAATTCGTAAGTTGTGCACTTATTCGTCCTAAGCAGACAAACTTTAGTTATTTGGTACATCATTTTGATAAAATCGGATGAAAATATATATGAATGTCTTCAATCCAATACGCTATATAAGATTCGACGTATAGCGAACAGACATAGAGCAATACGTAATCCTACCAAGTAAGCTAC
>NW_026884129.1:0-11099 GCF_032173495.1 Musca vetustissima
AAATCGGTGATAAGACATATGGTAGCTATATCTAAATCTGAACCGATTTTCACGAAACTTGGCAGACATCATTATCGATCTTATTCATAACTCTTTGCCAAATTTCGTGCACATCAAAGATTTCCAGGGACTTTAGTGGACTATTTACCTAAAATTGGGCGTAGGAAGCTATTTATAAATCTGAACCGATTTTCACTAAACTTTGCACACATAATTCTATACTTAATTGAGTACGCTGTGCCAAATTTCGTGCAAATCGAGAGATATATAGGGACTTTGGTACACAATTAACCTTAAATCGGACGAAGATATATATGGGAGCTATATCTAAATCTGAACCGATTTTCACGAAAATTGGCAGACATCATTCTAGACCTTATTTATTAGCCTGTGCCAAATTTCGTGCAAATCGAAAGATATATAGGGACATTGGAACACAATTTAGCTTAAGTCGGACGAATAAATATATGGGAGCTATATCTAAATCTGAACCGATTTTTCCCAATTTCAATAGGGTTCGTCCTTGGGCCAAACAAATGAGCTGTGCCAAATTTCATCCAATTCGGATGATAAATGCGACCTGTACTTTGTTTACAATTTAACATGGACAGACGGACATGGATAAATCGACTCAGAAAATGATTCTATGCATATTTTCAAAAGGAACCATGTGTCTATCTCGATTATTTTTGCCTGTTCCAAACGTATGCACAAAGACATAATACCCTGTACCACAGTGTGGTGAAGGGTACAGAAATTATAGCAAAAAGAAATGAGGTATGCAATTTTTATAAAACCGTCGTCAGCGCCATCTATTGAGGGGCATGCTCATATCTGTTATTAAGTTATTATACATGTTATTTGGTATCATTATTGAACAGATAATCGTAATTCAAGTGCCATATGAAAGAGTAAATAATCTACTTTAATACGACCAGTAAAAATTCTTATATCACACATTTTAACAATAAAGAAAACTTCAATGCCATATTTCATATTAAAATAGGTATTTTTTTTTAAAGAATATTTTTTCAAGGACCATCGAAAGGCGTGGATTTTTAAAAGAATATTTTATCAAGGACCACCGAAAGGCGTGGATTTTTAAAAGAATATTTTATCAAGGACCACCGAAAGGCGTGGATTTTTAAAATAATATTTTATCAAGGACCACCGAAAGGCGTGGATTTTTAAAAGAATATTTTATCAAGGACCACCGAAAGGCGTGGATTTTTAAAAGAATATTTTATCAAGGACCACCGAAAGGCGTGGATTTTTAAAAGAATATTTTATCAAGGACCACCGAAAGGCGTGGATTTTTAAAAGAATATTTTTTCAAGGACCACCGAAAGGCGTGGATTTTCAAAAGAATATTTTATCAAGGACCACCGAAAGGCGTGGATTTTTAAAAGAATATTTTATCAAGGACCACCGAAAGGCGTGGATTTTTAAAAGAATATTTTATCAAGGACCACCGAAAGGCGTGGATTTTTAAAAGAATATTTTATCAAGGACCACCGAAAGGCGTGGATTTTTAAAAGAATATTTTATCAAGGACCACCGAAAGGCGTGGATTTTTAAAAGAATATTTTATCAAGGACCACCGAAAGGCGTGGATTTTTAAAAGAATATTTTATCAAGGACCACCGAAAGGCGTGGATTTTTAAAAGAATATTTTATCAAGGACCACCGAAAGGCGTGGATTTTTAAAAGAATATTTTATCAAGGACCACCGAAAGGCGTGGATTTTTAAAAGAATATTTTATCAAGGACCACCGAAAGGCGTGGATTTTTAAAAGAATATTTTATCAAGGACCACCGAAAGGCGTGGATTTTTAAAAGAATATTTTATCAAGGACCACCGAAAGGCGTGGATTTTTAAAAGAATATTTTATCAAGGACCACCGAAAGGCGTGGATTTTTAAAAGAATATTTTATCAAGGACCACCGAAAGGCGTGGATTTTTAAAAGAATATTTTATCAAGGACCACCGAAAGGCGTGGATTTTTAAAAGAATATTTTATCAAGGACCACCGAAAGGCGTGGATTTTTAAAAGAATATTTTATCAAGGACCACCGAAAGGCGTGGATTTTTAAAAGAATATTTTATCAAGGACCACCGAAAGGCGTGGATTTTTAAAAGAATATTTTATCAAGGACCACCGAAAGGCGTGGATTTTTAAAAGAATATTTTATCAAGGACCACCGAAAGGCGTGGATTTTTAAAAGAATATTTTATCAAGGACCACCGAAAGGCGTGGATTTTTAAAAGAATATTTTATCAAGGACCACCGAAAGGCGTGGATTTTTAAAAGAATATTTTATCAAGGACCACCGAAAGGCGTGGATTTTTAAAAGAATATTTTATCAAGGACCACCGAAAGGCGTGGATTTTTAAAAGAATATTTTATCAAGGACCACCGAAAGGCGTGGATTTTTAAAAGAATATTTTATCAAGGACCACCGAAAGGCGTGGATTTTTAAAAGAATATTTTATCAAGGACCACCGAAAGGCGTGGATTTTTAAAAGAATATTTTATCAAGGACCACCGAAAGGCGTGGATTTTTAAAAGAATATTTTATCAAGGACCACCGAAAGGCGTGGATTTTTAAAAGAATATTTTATCAAGGACCACCGAAAGGCGTGGATTTTTAAAAGAATATTTTATCAAGGACCACCGAAAGGCGTGGATTTTTAAAAGAATATTTTATCAAGGACCACCGAAAGGCGTGGATTTTTAAAAGAATATTTTATCAAGGACCACCGAAAGGCGTGGATTTTTAAAAGAATATTTTATCAAGGACCAAACTAGGGCTTTGGAGACAATATTATATATACATCCATTAGACATCCAAAGCGGCAAATATGAAGCGGCAGTTGTAGCTTTAATACTTAAAGCTATGGACGAGTGGATAGACACCGAACACAACACACCGCACAAAAACATTTTACAGGCAACTACTGAGTCGACATTGAATAACTTTGATTCATACCGCATACCTGAAACGAAAGTAGTGACACGTTGCGAAACTATAATACCAGATAGAAAACAATGGAACAGCGGAACACTACTTCAGATGCAGCCTGGTAACTATTGCTACACAGATGGCTCTCGATTAGGAGTAAAAACTGGACTGGGACTTTTTATCGAAGAACCGGGTACCGAAATTTCTCTTCGTCTTATAGATCACAGCAAGGTCTTACAGGCGGAGGTTCAAGCTAGGACAAAATAGAATAAATATTATTACGGACAGCAAGCAAGCTATAAAGGCAATATCTTTCGAAACAGTTAAATCCAAAACTGTACTGGAATGTATAAATACCATTAATGTGTTCTCACAACAAGGATCTGTACGAATTATATGGGTACCGGGTCACCAAGGAATCATACGCAACGAAATAGCAAATCAACTAGCCAGGAGTGCCACTGCACTACCCACAATAGAGGTGTATACCGCCAAACCCTTAGCGAAACACGCCAAGAAACGAGGGAATGGGCACATGAGACCCACAAAACCCTTTGGGATAATGAGGGGACAGGAAAAATCACCAAAATCTTATGGGACGACCCAAGTGAAGACAAAACTAAGCAAATCCTTACGCCAAATAAAAAAGAAAAAAGCCGACTGACCGGTATTCTGACGGGACACCTCGGCCTGAAGGCACATCTACTCAAGATTGGATGCAAAGGTAGTAACGTATGCAGAACGTGTGGGGAAGACAGTGAAACGCTGGAACATTTCCTGTGCCATTGCTCAGCATTTACATGCCTTCGGAGACAATCCTTGGGAAATGACACTCTTCACGGACAAAGCGATCTGAGGGGGTTGTGAATGGAGAAGATTGAAGGAGTTCGCTAAAAACAAGGAATTCCTATATTCATCGGGGAATTAAACCCAAATGTTTTTTAATATACCATTTCACTAATTCCGGTTTTGACTTTCTCCGCATTTCTAGAGCGCACAACAGGCCTCAAATGGCTTATGTGTATGTTCTTCTCATGTTGGACATGTGGTGGTATCATCCACCCCTCTTTATACCCTACACAACTATGTTGTCAGGGTATTATAGCTTTGTGCAGCCCCAAGAGTTTGTAACGCCGCGAAATATTGGTCCTAGACCCATTTTTATGTATACCGATCGTCATATCTCGACTAGCTGAGTCGATCTAGACATGTGTGTCCGTCCGTCCGTCTGTCCATTATAATTTGTAAACACGATACAGGCCACAGTTATGGACCAATCTTCATGAAATTTTGCATGTAGGATGGGTTCTGGTCAATGAAGACCCCTATTGTTTTTGATAAAGATCGGTTAATATTTAGGGGATGAAATGGACCAAAAACTAAATTTTTGTCTGATTTTCTGGTCGCTCTAGAGGCCGCAATTATGGCCCAAACATCGCGAATTTTTACATGGAGAAGCAGATCGGGCCAAAGAATATATATGACTCTTTTGATTAAGATCGGTCAATATTTAGCGGGTCAAATGGACCCTGACTTTTGTGTGAAAAATGTCAAAATTTGTATTCTGTGGCGTATATATTTTACCCTGAATGTCATAGACCCGATAAATTGATAGTATATCCAAGAGGAGTTGTGGACATTTAAATTGATACCAATTATATTATCGTATGTATTCGGATGTGGGAGTTACACTGAAATATTTACAGGTGCTTACGTACTCAGATATTATTTAGTAACACATTACCACACTAGAGGCGGAAATATAGCGCGGATCGCTTTAAAATTTTCCATGAGAATCCAGGTATGGTCAAGGATAACGTCTATAATTTTCGGTGATGATCAGATAATAATATTGGGATCCAGTGGACCGAAAACTTAATTTTTTGTTTTTTTTTTCGAGTCGATCTATAGGCCACAATTGAAAGCCGAACATCACAACACAACCCACGGTGAAGGGAATCTGGACAAGTAATTAAAAGGGCTGTAATATTGGCTGACCTCTAGAGGTCAAGAGGTTGCATATATTGCGAAATATTGTCCAAGCTCAGACTAAAGAACCACACAAAGTTGCATTTCCGTGGATGTTGTGTAGGGTATCATATGCTCGGCCCCGTCCGACTATACTGCTCCGCTCACTGGTTTCAACCTAACCTTATCAAGGACCATCGAAAGGCGTGGATTTTTAAAAGAATATTTTTTCAAGGCGTGGACTTTTAAAAAAATATTTTTTTCATGACGTGGGCTTTTTTGTTGTTTTGTTTTGTCAAAACGTGAGATTTTACAATAATATTTTTTCAAGACGGGGACTTCTAAAAGATAATTTTTTATACCCTGCACCACATGGAGTGCATTAGAATTTTCTCAAAAAATGTTCAGGTACTTCATATGATTACTATGGCATCGCCTGGTAGTAGGTTTATTATTTGGTAAAATGAAAAACCAAATTAAGAGGGCCTTTTTATGGGAGCGATGTAAAAATTATGGACCTAATTCGGAAACTTTCTGGAATGGAGTTTTTAAATCACCGGGAATCCGAAATGTCAAATTATAGCCAGTTCATAGTACCGTAAATGGGTCGTGTCCCACTTTATAATGGGATTATGTCGAAAGCTGGACATTTTCGAAAAATTTTAGAAAACTAACATTTCGGGAAAAAAGTTCTAAACCGTAAAAGGACGTAAATATGATGGAACCTCTATATAATGGATATGTCCAAACATTGAACTATGTTGAAAATTGTCCGCATATATATTAGGTTGATGTGTATGAAATGTCGGATTCTTAAGTGATTGTATAAAACTGCATATCTTTCTTCAAAAGCTATTAATTCAATCAAAGTATGCTCCATTCGCTTCAATACCCAACGAGATTTTAAAGCGTAGATGCATGTCTTAAAAAAATTTTGGTCTTTAATATTAATAAACTCTGATATCGAGTTTTTAGACTATCTTCATTTGCATAGTGTTTGTCCCTTAAAACAGCTCTAAATGCTTGAAAAAATTAAAATCTGTCGGCGAGAGATCCAGTGAATGAATGCGGCCGAGCGTTGTCATGGAGCAGTAGCGGCCCATGCCGATTCATCCGGATCCGCTTCCAGTAGTGCCCTAAGTTCATCATTCTTCTCAGACGTTTTGGGTCTTCCGCGCGGCTCATTTTGCAGTGAAAAATCGCCAGTCCGAAATTTTTCGAACCAACGCTGCACTTTCCGATCGTTAACCGTATTCTCCCCAAACGCTTGGTTTATGTTGCGTGCAGCTTTTGCAGCACTATTACCAAATTTGTACTCATATAAGAAAATGACGCGAATGTCGGCAGAATTCATATCGGCAATAAACTCAAAAGAAATAACAAACGGGAAGACCTTCGAGAAAACTTATTTTGTTGAAATGAGTCTGTGGTAATGGACAATACGACTATGATTCAGGTTATGCCAAAGACAAAAGTATAACGAAAACAGGGAGACAAACGTCCGCATATAAAGAGAATCCGATATTTCGTACGCATTAACCTAATATATCCTACCTTGCAAGAACTCAGAATAAAGAATATACAGCAGGACTTTAATATGCGAACTATGTGCAATTTTTTTCTGCATATATGCCACCTTGACAATTTCTTAAATTTTGTAGCACTTTTTAAACAATATCTAGCATTTTTTTTATGAACAAAGGTATGGCAACACTGAATAGCACCAATGTCAAAGTCCTGCCTAATTTTGGTAGTTTGAGAGTTTTAGCCGCATTTTGTAATAGTTCTAATTTGGGATTCAAGGTTCTTGGAGTGTGACAAATATCTTTTAAGGGAAGGGAGTACCGATTTCATCCAAACTTTTCCCATTGTATTACATGCACCTAAACCACTGTCCTCTTTGAGTATCTCATGTTTGCTGCCCACAAACTTGGCAAGACGAACACATGCCATTGTTCAATATTTGTTATGTTTAATAATCATAATCGTCAGCAAGGTAACCGAAAGCTGTCAATGCAAATGAAAAAAAAAAACTATGCCATCAGCACTTGGCAATGTCGTGATGTTTCAAGTCCGCACTATTCACTTGCCAAATCGAAGGTAAATTTCTCTGTCATCAGTTTTCCTGTTGTTGTCTACACACAGCCTTGCTACTTGTCACAAATTACCTGTGTTTTTATCTGCCGTTTTACTTTTTCTCGTTATTATCTATTGACAATGGAAATTTGCCAAGTAGAAAAACTTGACCTAGACATATAGTGGCATTACAATGAGAGGTTGGAAGTGTACTACATTAAGCATATTGAAGGTGATCGGTGATAGCAAGACTAATGAAATGAATTTTTGAATGAATTTTGATAATGTAATGGGGGTCGTAAGGGTAATTAAAAATGGGTTGATTACACACACACACGCACTTACCGACATTTCACATGCTGGATGATCAATAATTTCCAAATCTGTTTCAATGCCATCCACCAAAACAGAGACAGTCTTTTGGCCATAATCGTCATCTGTAAAAAATAAAAAATAAAGGTTTATATATAAAATGGTTTCTGAGAATATTTTTTCATCGACCATTAGATAGACGTGGATTTATTAAATAATATTTTTTCAACAGTCACTAGGGCTTTGGATTTATTTTAAAAAAATAGGGTAATCAGAGTTTTCAAGAAGGTTTCAAGGGTCTCAAGGCGTGGATTTTTTAAAAACATATTTTGGAGGACCTCAATGCAAGGCGTGGATTTATTCAAAAATATTTTTTCAAGGATCTCAATGCAAGGCGTGGATTTATTCAAAAATATTTTTTCAAGGACCCCAATGCAAGGCGTGGATTTATTCAAAAATATTTTTTCAAGGATCTTAACGTAAGGAGGGATTTATTCAAAAATATTTTTTCAAGGACCTCAATGCAAGGCGTGGATTTATTAAAAAATATTTTTTCAAGGACCTCAATGCAAGGCGTGGATTTATTCAAAAATAATTTTTCAAGGATCTCAATGCATCAGTGGAGTAGGAAATTTATTGCCTTATTTTATTCTAGTACAGATTATTTTTGCAAAGTCCTTTCCTTTCATACTATTTTACTCGATTAAAATTATTGTTGTGCTGCAATGACTCAATTCACAACCATTGTAAATAGTCAAAAGTTAATGATTTTCACATTTTCCAGATTTTCATGGAAGTTGATCCGACTATGGACTACTTCGTCAATGCATGATGTGGTCTGTCAAAAGTTATGTAATGTATGTATTTATTTTTTGCGAAACGTTGCATCATCATTGGCTCGACCATAATAAGTCTATCAATTACTGAAGTGAACGGTAGTGAAGAGAATGTCAATCGTTTTGGGTTAAGTGGACAAAGGATTTCGTAGCACACGATGATAAAATGCTGAAAAGTCGGATTGAACAAAAATCCATTTATTGACAATGCATTTTGGAGAAAAGGAAAATAATTACATTTATTTACCATTTGACTGCCGTAATAAAGAGAAACAATTGATATTTGATAAAGGATCAAGCACGCCTCAGTTGGCCCTTGAAAAATATTCTTTAATAAATCCACGCCTCAGTTGGCCCTTGAAAAATATTCTTTAATAAATCCACGCCTCAGTTGGCCCTTGAAAAATATTCTTTAATAAATCCACGCCTCAGTTGGCCCTTGAAAAATATTCTTTAATAAATCCACGCCTCAGTTGGCCCTTGAAAAATATTCTTTAATAAATCCACGCCTCAGTTGGCCCTTGAAAAATATTCTTTAATAAATCCACGCCTCAGTTGGCCCTTGAAAAATATTCTTTAATAAATCCACGCCTCAGTTGGCCCTTGAAAAATATTCTTTAATAAATCCACGCCTCAGTTGGCCCTTGAAAAATATTCTTTAATAAATCCACGCCTCAGTTGGCCCTTGAAAAATATTCTTTAATAAATCCACGCCTCAGTTGGCCCTTGAAAAATATTCTTTAATAAATCCACGCCTCAGTTGGCCCTTGAAAAATATTCTTTAATAAATCCACGCCTCAGTTGGCCCTTGAGGCCCTTGAAAAAATATTCTTTAATAAATCCACGCCTCAGTTGGCCCTTGAAAAATATTTCTTAATAAATCCAGTTCTGGAAAAAAGGTCGTTATGTTCGGTGGCCCAGTTTTTCCAACCATTTAAAAGGTAAGTTTATTGTGTGATTTTTAGTTTCCTTTTTTTGCAACTGCATAACAGGGTAAATTCATGCTCGCGTAAAACTGGAATCAATGAATCATAGATGTTGGTCGGATTTTTAAGAGCGTACCAAAGCCGTAATTGGTTTTTGGGAAACTATTTCAAACATCAGATATGATTTTGGAATGCTCGAAATAATTAGAGCTTTATTGAATATCCAATGCAAGGTCTATAACAAGGGTAAATTTAGTAATGACTATTTTTTGAAAGGACCAAAACAAGACGTGGATTTATTAAAGAAGACTTTTTCCAAGGACCAAACAAGGCATGGATTTATTAAAGAACAATTTTTTCAAGGGCCAACTGAGGCGTGGATTTATTAAAGAATACTTTTTCAAGGGCCAACTGAGGCGTGGATTTATTAAAGAATATTTTTCAAGGGCCAACTGAGGTGTGGATTTATTAAAGAATATTTTTCAAGGGCCAACTGAGGCGTGGATTTATTAAAGAATATTTTTCAAGGACCAACTGAGGCGTGGATTTATTAACGAAGACTTTTTTCAAGGACCAAACCAAACAAGGCGTGGATTTATAAAAGAAGAATTTTTTCAAGGTGCAAACCAAGGCGTGGATTTATTAAAGAAGAATTTTTTCAAGGTGCAAACCAAGGCGTGGATTTATTAAAGAAGATTTTTTCAAGGACCATCCAACAGAGGCGTGGATTTATTAAAGAAGATTTTTTAAAGGACCATCCAACAAGGCGTGGATTTATTAAAGAAGATTTTTTTCAAGGCCCATCCAACAAGGTGTGGATTTATTAAAGAAGATTTTTTTCAAGGACCAAACCAAACAAGGCGTGGATTTATTAAAGAAGATTTTTTTCAAGGACCAAACCAAACAAGGCGTGGATTTATTAAAGAAGATTTTTTTCAAGGACCAAACCAAACAAGGCGTGGATTTATTAAAGAAGATTTTTTTCAAGGACCAAACCAAACAAGGCGTGGATTTATTAAAGAAGATTTTTTTCAAGGACCAAACCAAACAAGGCGTGGATTTATTAAAGAAGATTTTTTTCAAGGACCAAACCAAACAAGGCGTGGATTTATTAAAGAAGATTTTTTGATGAGAAAGTTTATCCACAAGTTTTGGGTTTTGTCGAAATGTTTTACTTAAATAATGTATAAATCTGATTTAATTAAATAAATAGTAAAATAATGGAATAAAAGGTAAATGGGCATGTAAACACTACATTAGGAGACTGGTGGCCAACTTATATAGCCATGAGATGGAAAAAGGGATATGAGAGCAAACGAATGTTGGTTTTTAGTAGAGTAGATTTTTTAAGATGCTTATTGATTGAATTTAATAAGGTAGAAAGTACATATTTTCCAAAAATTTTGCTGAAGAAGTGACAATGACCTTCATTACTTTTCGGCAAGAAAAATTTCCACCCACTGAATAAAAAAGTCAAAATACCAAATTTCCTCGAATTCGGGTTTGGCAACTGTGACTAAAACCTACAAATTACCTAAAATCCGACTGTTATTGACACCTGACTTGACATTTCATTCTTACTTTAAAAAATATTTATTTTACCTCCCCCGCCTTCTCACCTTTAGTTATCGCATTTATAAACTTTAATATTTATTCAAGAACAAATTTGCAGCCAAGTAATTGTATTTTGATAACATTACCAATACAAGAAAAACGAATTTTTTCTTTTCTCAAATGTAGATAAAATATGTCGAACATAAAGGTCATAGACGTGGCCATGTCTGTCTGACCTCCCCAAATTTTCGTTTATGTCGTTCAACAAAGCAAGGCGTTGAACTGAAAACTTAAATTACATTTAAAATGTATTTGATAGTCTTTAAAATAAATCTAATTATAAGCATTATTATTCTGCTCAACAAAATATGTATGTTTGTATGCGTGTGTGTGTGTGTGTGTGAGAGAGAGAGAGAGAGAGTGTACAAAGAAAATGTGTTTTCAACAAGCTATAATAATATTG
>NW_026884130.1:0-11380 GCF_032173495.1 Musca vetustissima
TCGAACGAAGCTATATATCATGCATATGTATATCTAAGTCTGATCCGATTTCAACAAAACTCCACATAAATCAATATGGAACTATTTCAAAATTTTATCTCAATCGGAAAAATATTGGGGTTTTGTTGAACCATTTACATAAAATCGGACGAAACTCTATACGGGAGGTATATAAATCTGAACCGATTTCCACGAAACTTCTCAGACATTAAACTAGGCCTAATTGAGTAACCTGTGCCAAATTTTGTATCGATCGGACAAATATTGGATGGTTGGACGAGAATATACAGTGGTGGTCAAAACATATGCAACTGAAATTCAATATGTGGAAATATTTAATAATCTCTTTATTTGAAATTAAAACCAGTGAGCGGAGCAGTATAGTCGGACGGGGCCGACCATACGATACCCTACACAACTTCCATTAAAATAACTTTCTGTGGTTCTATATTCTGAGATTGGGCAATATTTCGCGATATTTGCACACTTTTGAATGGCTAGTGGTCAGCAAATGTTACTAATAATCAGTACAGCCCATCTAATTACTTGTCCAGATTCCCTTCACCGTGGGTTGTGTTGTGATGTTCGGCTTTCGACTCGAAAACCACAAATAATTAAGTTTTCGGTAAACTTTATCCGAAAAATTATTATCTGATCATTACCTAGCATTTTGGGCGTTGTCCTTGACCATAACTGGAACCTCATGGAACATTTCAAAGCGATCAGTGCTATATTTCCGCCCTCCAGTGTGGTAATAGGTTACTAAATAATATATAAATACGTAAGCACCTGTAAATATTTAAGTGTAACTCCCGCATACGAGTACCTACGGCAATATAATTGGTATCAATTTAAAGGTCAATTACACCTCTACGGTATATATTGTCAACTTCTCGGGTCTATGTCCTTCAGTGGTAAATATATACGCTATAGAATAAACATTTTGTAATTTTTCACACAAAAGTTAGGGTCCATTTGACCCGCTAAATATTTACCGATCTTTATCAAGACAGGCATGCTTATTCTTTGGCCCGATCCCCTTCTCCATGCAAAATTTCGCGATGTTTGGGCCATAATTGCGGCCTCTGGAGGGACCAAAAAATCAGACAAAAATAAAGTTTTTGGTCCATTTCATCCCCTAAATATTAACCGATCTTTTCCAAAAACAATAGGGGTCTTCATTGGCCAGAACCCATCCTACATGCAAAATTTCGTGAAGATTGGTCCATAACTGTGGCCTGTATCGTGTTTACAAATTATAATGGACAGACGGACGGACGGACGGACACACATGTCTAAATCGACTCAGCTATTCGAGATATGACGATCGGTATACTTAAAGGTGGGTCTAGGACCAATATTTCGCGGCGTTACAAACATTTGGGGCTGCACAAAGCTATAATACCCTGACAACATAGTTGTGTAGGGTATAAAAAAATTATGTCAACTTGGTATTTTTTCAACGCCTTAGGTTCGATTGAAACTGGAAATGTAATTTCTCTCAGAAATCTTTGGTATTTTGCTGTAAAATTCTTTGTTAAATGAATAAATAAATACATTTTAGGTGGGCCATATGCAACTTTGACGAATTTAAAAATATCGTTATTTTAGGTATCACAGTTTATAAATAAAAAGATTACTATATGTATTCAATTTCAGTTGCATAGGTTTTGACCACCACTGTATATGGGAGCTATATCTAAATCTGAACCGATTTTCTCCACCTGCACTTAATTGTGACTAATAATGGCAGGCGTTCATTGATTTCTGTGATCAATATTTCATTTTGTTCATTCGTGTTGTGTTCATATGTTTTAAAATAAGAAAATATAATGAAATGCGTTTTTTCATAAAAAACACATTTCGGAAAAACACATATCAGTAAGGAATGAAATTTGAATGGATAGGAGTAATTACCATATCGGAACCCGAAGTCAGAGTTTATTTGTTTACTGCGGCAACCATAAAAATTTCTTTGAGTATTGTATTTTAATGTGGAAATCATAAACATTCCTCACAAAGAAATGCACTCGATTTAAAATTACTATATTATGCTTTTCACCAGCTTGGACATATAAAAGATGCTCCTAATGCTCTTGTCATATATGTTTAATAATATCGTATATTTTAACACGCAATATTAAATAACACAACCTTTATTCATATCTTTTTCGTTTTACACTGGAAGAGAAATACCATCGCTACGTTATAAGTGGAACCTTAAATTTACGTGAACTTCTGATTGGTCCTCGTTGAAATATATGTGGTTGCACAAAGTACATCTTAAGGCCTACAAGTATGTTGTAAATATTACGTTCAATGTGTTCTTTCACGCCTTCTTCCGCTACTCCTTAGCTCTAGGGAAAAGTCATAAGAATAAATAAAGTTTGTTAAATACAAGTGTATGACCGAAACAGCGCGACAGCAGCAGCAGCAACCGGACTACAGAAACTGAAAAAAGGTCTTTAAGGTACTCAGTACTTGCCAGTGTACAATAAATACCACCCACATTTTTTCTGGTTTTATATAATACGTAAAGCTATCATCAGGCGAATATAAAAGAAAAAAAAAAAAACAAAAATGAAACACACCACCATCCCTTGGGTCATGACAATGCCCTGGCTAAACTGGCTTACCGATGTAATAAAATTTTGTTTAAATTCTGTTAAGAACTGAACAGAAATTTTCGAAGCCTTCGAGAAAAATAAAACATGTCTAACCTAGTTTTAGATTTTGCTTTCCTTACCTTTACGCAGCACTAAATAAAGAAAAATGCTGGTTATTTCCTTTGTGTTTCCTATGGATTTCAGTGGATAAAACACAAAAGGTATTCCTTTTTCATCGAAAAGCAAAACAAAAAAGGATACCGACAATGAAAACGGAAATTACATTAGGTCGTAATCCGGAAAAAAGGCTAATCAAAAAAATCCCTCAGCATCCCAATTGAGTAACATGCAAAAAACAAGTAGTTCAAATAAAATTTCGAAAGTATGAAGATGGCAGAAATCTTTGCTTCAGGTTTTCTTCACAAAACTGTTTATTAAATTGTATTATAACTCGATGATAAGTTAATGACAGAAATAACCAGTAAGAAGAGATCAAAATTCGTACGGGGCCGACTGTATGATACTCTTCACCACTTTGGTTATAATCAAAAAATTCCTATTAAAAACCAGCAAGGAAAGTAGTAAAGTTGGACTGGGCCGACTATATGATACCCTTCAATACTTTGGGTATATTTCAAATATGTATCCTAAAAGACATCGCCTTTTCGTGATCTCTATCTATATCTAAACCGACTATCATCAATCGCTACACATGTCATTCTCCAACCTATGCACTGATTTAAATTTAATCTCAACCAGACCCATTTTTATACCCTCCACCATAGTATGGAGGGTATATTAATTTTTAAATAAGTGAAAATAAATTTAAAATTCTTTTGTTTATAAAACAAGAACACCAAAATTGTATGTTCAATATAATAACTGCTATTATAATGCACGCTACTGTATATATATATTCTTGATCAGCGTAAAATTCTATGACGATATAGCCATGTCCGTCAGTCTGTCGAAATCACTCTAGCGTCTAAACGAATTGATATATATCGCCAAAATTTTGCATATAGTCGTCTTTTGTCTGCAGGCAGGTCAAGTTCGAAGATGGGCTTTATCGGTCCACGTTTAGGCATAGCTCCCATATAAAGGTACTCCCCAATTTTCGGTATTTTGAGGTTCTTGAGCGCGTTTTTAAACCGAATTCGTTGAATTTTGGTACATTGAGTTCTTATTGGGTAGCAAATCTCTTCACTAAAAATTATAAATATGGGTCCATATTTTTGGATAGCCCCCATATAAGGGTACCCCTAAATTTGCGGTATTTTGGGCGGTTCGATCGCATTTTTTCACAGAATTCTCTGAAATTCGGTACTTTGAGTTCTTATTGGGTAGCAAATCTGTATACTAAAAATTATAAAGAATCGAGATAGACCCATGGTTCCTTTTGAGAATATGCATAGAATCACTTTCTTAGTCGATTTATGCATGTCCGTCTGTCCGTCCGTCCGTTCTCCCATGTATTTTTGTTAACAAAGTACAGGTCGAATTTATGATCCGATTTGAATGAAATTTAGCACAGGTCACTTAATTGGCCCAAGGACGAACCCTATTGAAATTGGAAAAAATCGGTCAATGTTTAGGCATAGCTCCCATATAAGGGTACCTCCCAATTTTCGGTATTTTCAGGGTATTTAGCGCGTTTTTTGACTGAATTCGCTGAAATTTGGTACTTTGGGTTCTTATTGGGTAGCAAATCTCCCTACTAAAAATTATAAATATAGGTCCATTTTTCGGATAGTCCCCATATAAGGGTACCCCCAATTTTCGGTATTTTGGGGGTTTTGATCGCATTTTTCAACCGAATTCGCAGAAATTTGGTACTTTGAGTTCTTATTGGTTGCTACCCAATAAGATTATACCAAAAATTATAAATATAGGTCAATTTTTTCGGATAGTCCCCAATTTTCGGTATTTTGGGGGTTCTGATCGTATTTTTCGACCGAATTCGCAGAAATTTGGGACTTTGAGTTCTTATTAAGTACCAAATTATAAATATAGGTCCATTATAAATATAGGTCCATTTTTTTCCGGTAGCCCCCATATAAAGGTATCCCCCCCAAATTACGGTATTTTGTAATTTAGTTTGTTGTAGTCGTATATGGTAACAAACCTCCCTCCCAAAAATTATTAATATTCGCCCCCGATTAGTGGTAGTCCCCATATAACCCCCTTTTTATAGCCTTCACCACACTGTGGTACGGGGTATTGTGTCTTTGTGCATATGTTTGTAACAGGCAAACAAATCGATGGTTCCTTTTGAGAATATGCATAGAATCATTTTCTGAGTCGATTTTCATGTATTTTTGTTAACAAAGTACAGGTCCCATTTATGATCCGATTTTGATGAAATTTGGCACAGGTCACTTAATAGGCCCAAGGACGAACCCTATTGAAATTGGAGAAAATCGGTTCAGATTTAGATATCTTTTCGTCCGATTTGAACTTATTGATGCACGAAACTCCCAATACTGATCCGATTGCACAGAGTATTGAATTAGGTCTAGATAGTTATATGCCAAGTTTTGTTGAAATAGGTTCAGATTTAGATATAGCTCTGATTTATAGTTTCGTCCGATTTAATGTAAATAGTGCACCAAACTCCCAATAGTGGTCCGACTAAAACAAAATTGTGCACAGAGTACTGAATTAAGTCAGAACTGATGTATGTGAAATTTTGTTGAAATCTGGTCAGGTTTAGATATAGCTCCCATATATAGTTTCATCCGATTTAAAGTAAATTGTGCACCAAACTAACAATATTGTGTATTGTTAATTAGGTCCGACTAATGTATGCGAAATTTCTATATCAACAGGATATTGTAGATATTAACATATCTTCCATGTACCCATAGTGGTGAAGGGTATCATATAGTCGGCCCCGTCCGACTTTTTAACTTTCCTTACTGGTTCTATACTTAATTCAGTACGATATACCAAAATCGAAAGATATATGGGGATTTTGGTGCATCATTTACCTAAAATCAGGCGAAACTATATGGGAGCTATATCTAAATCAGAACCGATTTTCTCCAATTTCAATAGGGTTCGTCCTTGGGCCAAATATGTGACTTGTGCCAAATTTCATCCAATTCTGATTATAAATGCGATCTGTACTTTGTTTATAATTTAACATAAACAGACGGACGGACACACGGACGAACATGCATAAATCGACTGAGAAAGTGATTTTATGCATATTCTCAAAAGGAAAATGGGTCTATCTCGATTCCTTTTGACTGTTACAAACATATGCACAAAGACATAATACCTTGTACCACAGTGAAGTGAAGGGTATAAAAAACCCTCATCATTTCAATTGAGAAAATGCAAAAACGTAGTTCACCACCTACTCTAAGTAGAGAAAATGTCCGCATACATTCAGTAGAAACGTGGGCAATAGAATAAGAATAAGCATATTGACTTTTTAATTTGAGAAAACTCTTCTGCGAAACTATGTTTTTGTACTGCCTCCACTAATTTAATCATTTCTGCTCTTCAGTCAACTCGAAATGGTTGTTAATAATGTCATCTACACTGCATCCCATGTCGGCTGGATTTTGTTTAGTTGGCCTATGACGCCAAATACATTTTTCTGTCACTTCTTGAATTTCTGCGACTCTATTTGAGACAAAAGTGGCCAGAATAGAGGGATGGGTTTTTAACCACTATAATATAATTTTGATATCGGACCTAAGGAATACTTTATTAACTTCAAAGTTCATAATTGGACTAATTCGTAACTACATATTTGCCTTGAGATGTGCTGCTGAGAGCTCCATCCTCGGAAGAGACAAAGTTTTGAGGGGCTACTTTAGATTTAGCTCCATTGGAGTCCTGCGAACGTATATAAAACAACACTCATAGGCACTCATCTATGCATCTGAGATACCGTCAAATTGTATACCACATGAAACATTCGTGTTAACGTATCTTCATATTTGAATCGTATCCAACTTCGAAAGATGTTCCTAACATTCTTATTGTAAGGTATAGTAAGATATTTACCGATATATATAACTTTGGTCGTAAATGTTCAATAACCTGTCTATGGAATAAACGTAGCATCTTTGGAAGACCACTGTCAAGAAATCAAACGAAGTTAATTGCGTGATCTACATAGATATATTGTAACGTGACCGCAACATAAAATTGCACTTCAATATACGCATGCGAATTTTCCTCCGAAATCATTCCGAATCACCTTATGTAGGGGGTCGGATAAAAAAATCGACTTCTGCCGTCGTAGGTGAAGCTTGTGTGGGACGACGTTTAAGTGTGGCATCGACCGCCGTCGTACAAACTTGCTCCGAAACCAACAACAGCCTTCGGCGATTGCTTCACTCCTACAGATTTGTTCGCTCCTAGCGTGCCCGTGATGCACTACCATTATGATACTTGAATACGAAAATTTCGGGGAAATAATTGTCCTTTGGTATATTACACATCTATCATCGATGGTTGGCCCCGCCCGACTATACTCGCTCAATTGAAAACTTTCCTATTATTGCAATTACTGTTTTACTCTCCTAGGTATTGGCCACGTCCTTTGCCTATCCTTGTTTACATTTTATACTCCTGACTGGAATATTTAATGACAGCCACCTACAACGTCAATACAAATTATTAACATAATTTAATATGCGAATAAAATATTTCATTCCCACCATCGGTTGTTATTAAGTCAAGAGCATACCTCGCTGCTGTATAATTTTTTTATTTCCAATTAATGGACACCGAGTCCACCGCCGACTGAATCAACTAAAGGTTATTTCATTAATTAACATCAACATATTTATTGGTAATAAATAACATTACGCCTCAATGAAAATTCGTTAGGAACCCAATATCCTGCCCATCGGAATGGCAACAAACAAGTAATATCAATTGAGCAGGAGACGTTTGGCAACGACCTCCATAAAATTTCCCAAAAATATATTTAACATGCAAATCCATAAATTTCGAACATTTAAGTGTTTGGTAAATATCCTTTATTTAATTGTTGCCCGAAGTGGTTCCATGCCAACGCCGAGTGAAGTGAGTTGGACGATTTGCATTTTCTAAAAGTTATATTGAATGATGGCTTATTAACTTTTTATGGATTTTAATTGAAAATTAATGAATGCGTAGCAGACAGTACTCGTTCTTAGGAAGCCGTTCAAAGGTGGCGTGCCACGGACGAATACCATCTACTGTTAGCAACAGCAGATCCGGCAAATTGTAATTATATTAATGAACACATCTAAAGCGTGCCAAAAATGGAGATTACAACAAACATAAGTATGGTATAAATTAAAAAGTTTTTCAATTATGACAACACCCGAGGGCATTTGTTTCGTGTATTTTTGTGCTACGATTATTATTATATATTTAATTTGAGCACACACTATAAGGAAATTACTAGTGTAGCTGTGTTGGAAAGGTCATGATGCGTTACTTTTATAGACATTTTGTGTTACTTCATATACAATGTTGTGTATTAAATCGGACATTGAAGGTTGTATTGAAGTGCGTTCATAACACATCAATTAGGTATTTAATTTCACAAGAAATTTTTATTACATTTGACATGGATGCGTATAATAAAAATAATTCAAACCACCTAGTTCAGTGATGGAACGAACTAGATAATTTTTTACTAGGAACTAGGTGGTTCACTTCGTTCAGTTGTTGTTCAAATGGTTAATCAGTTTAATTGTCATGACAGCGCATTCCAATTAAGTTCTGGCAGTTCAACCAAATGTAAAGAATGATGACCTCTCACAATCATTCGAAGGACTTTCGATGGCATAGCATAACTCCGTTATATTCGGCTGCATACTTGTTTGCGCTGCAGTTGTTGCTCCGCACACCCTAGTGTCTTTTCCGTGGTTTTCGGCTCCACGAAAAGTGGTGCTTTGTTTTTAAATGACACTTCATATTTTTACTGACGATCCAGCTATACGTACAACACTTCTGCAGCGTTTGATCTTTTAAGCACCGCAAACCATCAAATGGGAAAAAAATATTACACCTATCTTTATTTAATGATTTTATATAAAATTGTTCTTATTTGACGCCGTTCAGTTGGTTAAAGTCCGTGCACCTGTGAACAACACGGAAGGTGTAGAATAAAATACAATGTCGTTTAATGACCGACGGAGTTCATTTTGCTTTTTCCGTGGTTTTCAGCTCCACGATTGTCTATAGTGGCGCTATGCTTCATATTTTTACTGACGCTCCAGCTATACGTTCAACACTGCTGCAGCATTTGATCATTTAAGCACCGCATACCATCAAATGGGAAAACAATATATTACACCTATCTTTAATGTAACAGAAATTTATATAAAACTAGCTGACCCGGTAAACGTTGCTTTGCCTTATCAATACTGCATCAATATAAGGTTGGTGAAAAACATTTGCCACTAAGTTTATGTCAATAAAATGTATTAACTGGTACCCCAATGCAGGCCCAAGCACATAACAGTTTATAATTTGGTAGAACTTATTTCACCAACTGTTTTTATACCCTTCACCACACTGTGGTACAGACTATTATGTCTTTGTGCATATGTTTTTAACAGGCAAAAGCAAACGAGATAGACCCATAGTTCCTTTTGAAAAATTGCATAGAATCACTTTCCGAGTCCGTTCTGAGTCCATGTTAAATTGTAAACAAAGTACAAGTCGCATTTATGATCCAATTTTGATGAATTTTTGCACAATTCACATATTTGGCCCAAGGACGAACCATATTGAAATTGAAAAAATCGGTTCAGATTTCGATATAGCTCCAACATATATTTTCGTCCGATTTAATATGCACTAAAGAACCAAAGATTGGACGACACGCACACAATTTTGGACAAAGTACTGAAGGTACTATAACCTTTCGTGTCAAGTTTTTTTTTTGAAATTGGTTCAGATTTACATATAGTTTCTATATGTACTTTCGCCCGATTTTAAGTAAATGGTGTACTAAGGACCCATAGCTAGGCCGATTGGCAAAACGTACTGAAATTAATATAAATTAATATCGGGTATGTTTCCTTGAAATCGGTTGAGATTAAGATATAGCATTGCTTCCATAGATAATTTCGACCTATTCATGTAAATTGTAAACCAAATAATCAATGGGTGCTTGATTGATATTACATTTGAAACAGTGAACTTATAGATAAAGATCGCATTTTTATGTTCGTTCAATTTTGTGTCAATGTTCCTTCGAAAAGACGACATCTGTAAAGATACATATGTAGAATATCCCCAAAGTGGTGAAGGGTATCATATAGTCGGCTCAGTCCGACTTTACTACTTTCCTTACTGGTTTTTTTTTGTTTTTTTTTTTTTTTTTTGTTCAATAAAAGATCATGTTTTGTTATTGCTCCAACGTTTTTTAATTATCTTATTTGTCCTATCTTGAAGGATCCTTAATTACAATATCATTTTGTTCATGTCCAACTGTCCTTTTGATTTTTATATTGAAATCAGTATATAACATTTTAGATTTTGCATAGAAATTTAGTGGTTTCCGCAGAGTCATAGGTATATTTAATTTTTAAACAAATTGTTAATTAGTTTTCAGATTGCCGTTATAGATTTGTATATGTTAGCTATATATTCTATATATAGTGTTTTACAGTTAAGGGGGAAAAGTTTGGCCAATGTTGCCGTATACCTTCTTTTAATTTTAAATGCCTCTTTTATATCTTAACTCTAAATCGTGAAATGTTGTAATTGGATTTTTTATATCCTCACATTTTTTAACAACATGATTTTAATTTAAGTAAGTTGTTGTTTAAGGTTACAAAGGTCCACATCCAAATTTCAAGTTGTCGGCAAAAAAAAAAAAAAGAAACATTGTCAAAAAAAAAAAAACAGTACACTTTTTAGACAAATATGAAAATGAGATTTCATATCCAACAGCTTGGGCTCTATAGAAAATAAGACAAAACTTCAAATATCTGAGGGGAATATTTGAAGTTTGTAACGCATCGAAATAATCATTTCCGACCCTATAAAGTATATATATTCTTGATCAGCGTAAAATTCTATGACGATCTAAGCATGTCTGTCACTCTAGCGTCTAAACGAATTGAGATAGAGCGACAAAATTTAGCATAGAGACGTCTTTTGTCTGCAGGCAGGTCAAGTTCGAAGATGGGCTATATCGGTCCACGTTTGGGCATAGCTCCCTTATAAGGGTACCCCAAATTTTCAGTATTTTGGGGTTCTTGAGCGCATTTTTTAACCGAATTCGTTGAAATTTGGTAAAATAGGTTCTTTTTGGATACCAAATTTCTCTACCAAAAATTATAAATATAGGTCCACTTTTTCTGGTAGCCCCCATATCACGGTACCTCCCAATTTTCAGCTTTTGGGGGGTTTTAACGGGTTTTTTCACCGAATAGGCTGTAATTTACTACTTCTTATTGGGTATCAAATCTCTCCACAAAAAATTACAAATATAGGTTCATTTTTTCGGGTAGCCCTCATATAAGGGCACCCCCAATTTTCGGTATTTTGGGGTTCTTGAGCCCCTTTTCCAACTGAATTCGCATAAATTTGGTACTTTGAGCTCTTATTGCGTAGCAAATCTCTCCATAAAAAATTATAAATATAGGTCCATTTTTTCGGGTAGCCCCCATATAAGGGTACCCTCTAATTTTCGGTAATTTGGGGTTCTTGAGCACGGTTTTCAACCGAATTCGCTGTAATTTGGTATTTTGTAGTCGTATATGGGAACAAATCTCCTTCCTAAAAATTATGAACATTCACCC
>NW_026884131.1:0-11329 GCF_032173495.1 Musca vetustissima
GTGGGCTATCCGAAAAAAATAGACCTATATTTATAATTTTTAGTGGGGAGATTTGCTACCCAATATGTTCTCGAAGTACAAAATCACAACCGATTCTGTCGAAAAATGCGATCACACCCCCACTTCGCACAACAATTAACAATATAGCGGAACTTTGAAATTTTTTTTGGAAAATCGCTTATTTTTACCGCAAACTAAGTTAAACCAGTGAGCAGAGCAGTATAGTCGGACGGGGCCGACCATACCATACCCTACACAACATCCAAGAAAATCTAACTTTCTGTGGTCCTATATTCTGAGATTAAGCAATATTTCGTGATATTTGCACACTTTTGACTGGCTAGAGGTCAACAAATGTTACTAATAATCAGTACAGTCCCTCTAATTATTTGTCCAGATTCTCTTCACCGTGGGTTGTGTTGTGATGTTCGGCTTTCGACTCGAAAAGTACAAATTATTAAGTTTTCGGTCCACTTCATCCGTAAAATAATTATCTGATCATCACCTAACATTTTAGGCGTTGTCCTTGACCATAACTGGAACCTCATGGTACATTTCAAAACGATCAGCGCTATATTTCCGCCTTCCAGTGTGGTTACTAAATAATATATGAATACGTAAGCACCTGTGAATATTTAAGTGTAACTCCCGCATCCTAGTACCTACGACAATTGGTATCAATTTAAAGGTCAACCACTCCTCTTGGATATACTATCAACTTCTCGGGTCTATGTCCTCCGGTAGTAAATATATACGCTATAGAATACAATTTTTTCATTTTTCACACAAAAGTTAGGGCCCATTTGACCCGCTAAATATTGATTGATCTTCATGCAAAAATTCGCGGTGTTTGGGCCATAATTGCGGCCTCTGGAGCGACCAGAAAAACCGACAAAAATCATGTTTTTGGTCCATTTCATCCCCTTAATATAAACCGATCTTTTCCAAAAACAATAGGGGTCTTCATTGGCCAGAACCCATCCTACATGCAAAATTTCGTGAAGATTGGTCCATAACTAAAACGCGTTGAAAGTTTGATAAGCCCTTTAGCCGTCACTTGATGCTGACACAATAAATCGGCTATATCTTCAAGAGTTCTTGAGATTTTCACTTGAAATTTTGTAGGGACATTCTTGAATTAGTGTAGATTGGAATTAAAACAAAAAAAAATTTTGACCCCGAGAATGGGGGGTCCCCTTAAATTGCAAATGAAGGCTGGTGAATATTTCGTGGTGTTATAACACATTAAATTCTTTTTTTTTTTCATTTTACAATTATTGGTGCCTCTAAAAAATATAGCGGCAATGTTGTAATCTAATCCAAAAATAATCCGCTTACAGTATTTTTAGATTTGTAAAAAATATAAATTTGAATGTTTTGGGTAATACCCAATTTCACTTTTTAAACGGTTCTGACTTCTGTATTGTATTCGAAATTGTGTTCGTGTCAGGTAATGTTGTTGTTGTTGTAAATATTTATCTGTGTATTCAATCGACACCAGAATAATTCAAATTTATTCAAAATGTGAATTTATGGCAAAACAAAAAGCCATTGACTACCGAAACACATGCGAGGCAAAAAAATTTCACTTTTTATTTCGAATATAACTAGTAGTCGAAATTGAAACAAATAACAACAATCACAATGTTTATGAGTTCGTTGAGGAGCCGCCTTGGGTTATGATGTCAGTGGATTTTTAATCAAATTTCAAATTTAAGAATAGCTCATCATCCCAACAAGTTTTAGTTTTTTTTTTTTTGCGGCAACAAAGAAAGTTCTGACTTCATTATTTTATGGGGATCCGAATTTAGGCCATTGGCTTCTTATTATAACTAATTTGTTTATATTATGTTTCTGCTTCTTATTTCTTCTTTTGTATTGTTGTTGTTCTTTCTGGCTTGTTATATTTTTTTGGCAAGCTAATTTAGTAACGGATTCTAGACCAAATTTTAATTTTCCGTTGCCATTAATTTTGTATCTCATATTTCTTTAAAATTTATTGCGAGTCGCATCAAATGGCCCAGCACTGCTGACATTAATATCCACATTCGTCCCAGTAGATTTTTTGTGATTTTTTGCAATTAGTAAATTTCCAACTTCCGCTTCAATTCATGTGTTCTATATTTTTTTCATTTTTTTGGTGGAGTGTTGGAGTTTTTTTTTTTTGGTTAACGAAAATAAAATTTATATATTTTTTGTATCATTAAATTGGTGAAAGATCTGACTTTCTTTTCTGATTTCATTTCTTTTTTCTATTTTTTTTGGCGGAACACTTGTCAGATTCTTACACTTTATTTATTTTTAGTTTTTTTTTTCATTTGCCACGATTCGTTACAATGTGAGTGAATGTGTTAAGAACGCGATATAATTTGCCTTTGGTTAGAACATTGATGATGGTGTTACTTTTTTTTCGGTTTTCTATATTTCTTGCGTGCGTACCGTACCGCGCATTGCCGTGCGATCGAAACGAAGCGTTTTGCACTCTCAACGGTTGAAATGGTGAATAACGTTAGAAAACGGCAACGGCAAATATTCTGAATAATGATTTAGCTGCTGCTGATGCCGCTGTTGTTCCCTTTTTGAGTCGAAAATATATAAAATGAAGTTTTTTAAATTCTTTTTTATTTTGCGTCCCATGGTTTGTTGGTGGTGTTCCCAATAACGTCATGATGTGACGGAGCATCATTAACATTAGAATGATCATTGGCCATTAGAGAAATGCTACCGGCATCAGACACCATCATTTTGATCATCATCACCATCACGGTCGTTGAATCCACTCTTTTTTATATGTTTTGCTGTTGTCGTTGTAGTTTTGATATGGAGTGATTTGGTCGTCCGTCGTCTATCAAACATTGAGTATTGAGATTTCCAACATCCCCACCATGGCTGGGCTCAACGATGCCATTTAGTTTTATACACAATAAATATTTTCCAGCATTTAGTTTTGTACTCGACTGAGACAAGAGAGTAGTTACAAATGGAAAAAAGCAACAACAACAATATACAACTAAACCAAACAATAACTATGTTTTACAACATAAAAGTTTATTTGCAACCACCCATACATGCAACCAAGCATTCCAACTACCCGTCTACCCATCCATCCAACCATCCTCGTTTAATGAGGCACCAAATCTGAAAAAATAACACTAGGCCAGACACCATTGCCATCATCATCACCACCACCACCACCATTGCTACGATCGTCATCAAAACAGACGAGTACCTACTGATAATCGACAGCTCCGCCATGATTTGAGTTCAAACTCAAATCTAAACTCATTCATTCTGTCAGTCAGTAACCTAGGTATCCATCTATATGTGCAGTGTCATTCGTATTATTGTATCGTTATCCATTAGATAAACAACTTCATACCTTTGCCATGAATTTGGTTATTGCAATTGTTTGTAGGTATGTAGATTGGATTGAAGCACTCGTATTTTGGGTGAGTTCATTTAAATAGTATTTAAATAATCTTGTGAACGGAAGCTATCTAACATGCTTAGAGATGGTATTTACCGGGCAAATATCCACACGAGGTGTATGCTGGTATTTTTATGTATTTATTGTATGGACTCACCAATACTACATTTTATATCCTATTTCCGGGTTTATGTTATCAAATCATTTCAAAATGGATATTTTTATTACACTTTTAACATTACATTACTTTTAACATATCCGATTATTTATTTACCCAAATATTGGTACCCCCATTTTAAGTATTTACCCAAATATTGGCTAAAAATCATTTAACTGCCGAACCACTTGAGGTAGTCCTATAAAATTTGGCTAAAAAGTTTTTTATTTCAACACAACTACTGATATGGAGAATGGGTTCTCTGGGTTCATGTTTCGATATAGTCGCCATATAATCGTTCCTCCTGATTAAAGGTATTTTTATACCCTTCACCAAACTGTGGTATAGGGTATTATGTCTTTGTGCATATGTTTGTAACAGGCAAAAGGAAACGAGATAGACACATGGTTCCTTTTGAGAATATGCATAGAATCAGTTTCTAAGTCGATTTATGCATGTCCGTCCGTCCGTCTGTCCGTCCGTCTGTCTGTGCATGTTATATTGTAAACAAAGTACAGGTCGCATTTTTGATCCGAATTGGATGAAATGTGGCATAGGTCACTTATTCGGCCCAAGGACGAACCCTATTGAAATTGGGAAAAATCGGTTCAGATTTAGATATAGCTCCCATATATAGTTTCGTCCGATTTCATGTAAATGGTGCTCCAAAGTCCCTATATATCTTTCGATTTGCACCAAATTTGGCATAACGTACTGAATTGAGCCTGGAGTGATGTCTGCCAAGTTTTGAGAAAATCGGTTCCAATTTAGATATACCTCCCATATATAGTTTCGTCCGATTTCATGTAAATGGTGCCCCAAAGTCCCAATATAACTTTCGATTTGCACGAAATTTAGCATAACGTACTGAAATGAGCCTAGAGAGATGTCTGCCAAGTTTCGAGAAAATCGGTCCAGATTTCTATATAGCTCCCATATATAGTTTCGTCCGATTTCATGTAAATGGTGCACCAATGTCGCTATATATCTTTCGATTTGCACGAAATTTGGCATAACGTACTGAATTGAGCCTAGAGTGATGTCTGCCTTGTTTCGTGAAAATCGGTCCAGATTTAGATATAGCTCCCTTTTATTATAGATTGATTTTAAGTAATTGACGCAACAAGGAACCAATAGACTGATAGGAACAAAACGTTCTGAAATTACTATAACCTAACCTGTGACATGTTTGTTTGAAATCGATTAATATTTGGATAGAGCTTTCGCTCGATTTCAAGCAAATTGGGCATCAAACTCCTCATGTAGTCAGATTGACATCAAAGTTTGCACATCGTACAAAATTGAGCATAGAATTACGTAGTTGCGTTTTCTAGAAGTACAGACATAGCCCAACAGATGACCTATTTATATTTGTTTGAAGTCGATTTACATACTTTATGGATAGATCTAGGTAGATTCACATTTAGATAAATATCACATATTTTATTTCATCCAATTTCATGTTAATAGTCCTGTTTAATATACCCACAGTGGTGAAGGTTATCATATAGTCGGCCCCGTCCGACTTTACTACTTTCCTTACTGGTTTATTCATGTTTTAGGCGAAATCTACAGAGATCAAGGTGGAATGTATATTGAATTTGTCATTCCGTTTGCAAAACCTCGAAATATTCACCTGAGACCCTAGTATATATAAAGTATACATATTTTCTTGATCAGAGTTCAATTATATACCATGTCCGATAATAAAATTCTATATCCTTCTATCGTGATTCTCGTCTGACTTTTGAAATTACGATAGAGCTCGCAATATTTAAAAAAGAGCTTTCTACGTGTTAAAAATAGGACATATTAGTCTACTTTTTAGGGTGTCCCCTATATATGCTATGAAGCTTTGAGGTTCGATTTTCAAAAATCTCCCTACCGAAAGTTATCAATATTGGCCTATGTTTCTGGACAACCCTCATATACCCCCTCTATTCGGTTTTATGAAGCTTTTAGCTACGTTTCATCTGTCATTTTTTGGTTATCACTGGTTAGAAATGTTTCCTACTGAAAATGTTTGATATCGGTGCACCTTTATAGGGTACCCCATTTACCCGCTGGTACCTTCTCCACAAAGTGTCAACATTTTGGAAATTTGTTATAGGCAAAAAGTCTTCAAAGATGGCCAACTATTGAAAAAAAACCTATGCCTTATATAAAGCGAATAATAAAACCTGTGTTATATTGCCGACTATGATACCCTTCACCACTTTGGGTATATTCAACATTTACATGAAAATAGATACATCTAAACCGATTTCATCGAAACTTGTCACAGGTTAAGTTATACTAATTTCAGTATGTTTTGTGCATATCGGCCACATTTAGATTTCAAAACTTTCCATACGCTAGGTTATATTAACTTCAGTACGTTGTGCAAAATGTTGTGTAAATCGGCCTAACTTTGGAACTTTGGTGCACCTTTTACTCAAAATATATATACTATATAGGAGCTATAGCTAAATCTAAACCGATTTCAACTAAACTTGCCACACGTTATGTTATAGTAACTTCAGTACGTAGTGCAAAATTATGTGCCGATTGGACCCACCTTGGTGAAGCATTTATATCCAATTTCTAGGTTATACTAACATCCGGACGTTCTGCAAAATTTGTGTCAATTTTGTGTAAAATCGGACGAAAGTAGAAGCTATATCAAAATCTCAACCGATTTCAATGAGACTTGCCAGATATTAACTTATATTAAGTACAATTCATTCCACAAAATTGTGTGGCAATCGGACAAACTTTGGGTCTTTAGTGCACAATTTACAAAAAATCGGAAAAAAATATATAGGAGCTATATCTAAATCTGAACCGATGTTCACGAAAAAAAAAAAAATTATAAATATAGGTCCACTTTTTCTGGTAGCCCCTATATAACGGTACCTTCTAATTGGCAGTATTTTGGGGGATTTGATCGTATTTATCCGCCGAATCAGCTGTAATTTAGTATTTTGAGTTCTTAATAGGTACCAAATCTCTCCACAAAAAATTATGAAAATAAGTCAATTTTTTCGGATAGCCCCCATATAAGGGTACCCCTAATTTTCGGTATTTTGGGGTTCTTGAGCGCGTTTTTCAACCGAATTAGCTGCAATTTGGTATTTTGTAGTCGTATATGGAAACAAATCTCCTTACCAAAATTGTTATTTGATTTGTTCCGCGTTTTGAGTTTGGTTCCGCACAGGGGCTAGGTCTAAATGCAGCCATAGTTCATTATCCAACCCTAGGATAGCCAGATAAAAAATAGGGTTCGATAATGAACTATAGCTGCATTTAGACCTAGCCCCTGTGCGGAGGTTCCAGAAGGAGTGGACCGATATTCCCCATCTTCGAATTTGAACTAAGTTTGGATGAAATAATAAGATGGGCAAAGTTTGGATGAAATCTTAATTTTCTGAATCGGATTTGGTCCAAAGAAACGTGGGGTCTAGAACCAATATTTCGATGAGGCACATTTTCACCGTGTTAAAGTGTATACACCCTCATTCGCCATAAGGCTGAGGGTATAATTATCCATTAAAAATTTCTGAAATTTGTATTATGGTTTACATTATGGATTACATAATCCGTTTTTAAAAATATCGGTATAGGTCCACATTTTGGTATGTTCCCTATATTTTCATTTCTATTACCTGTCAGTATATCTATGGTGGAGGGTATCCAAAGATCGGCCCGGCCAAACTTAACTTTTTTCACTTGTTTTAATTAAAATGTCACCAAGCTCTTCTGGGCAATAGTGTTCTCCATGTAAACATTCGATTTCTAAAAAAGTTTTAATGTTGTACTACATTAAAATGTGTTGGTCAAAACTTTGCGATTCTTGGTGAAATAAAAATATCAATAAATTTTTTAAGAATATTAATTTTAAAATCCATTCTACGGCGGTATCATTCCCCTACTTTATTACCTATTGTCTTTTTTGCTGCACTGAGTCATGGGTTTCAATTTCCTAAAAAATAATCATAGTCCACCAATACATAGACATTTATTTGAATTAACTTTATAGAATGTTCACTCAGATATCGATGAGCAAAATGTATTTGCGACCAAAGCTAACTTCTTTCACTCCAACATTTCTCTTCGATATTTAAGCTCTCACTCAAAATCAGTTCTCCATTGACAACAATAACCATAAAGCCTAGTCATCGTCATCATTGCTTTTCTAACCACTCTAAACCAAACTAAACTTCTCGAAATGAGTTTGCAATAATTAAATTTTCAATTTTGTTGTTAGTGTCATTGTTTTGAGTGTTCACTCTGAATTTGTTTGTTTTATTGTAAATTTTCCCTCCACAAATGCCATGATGTACTCGGGCAATTGTAATTCTTTATTTTTTAATTATTTGTATTGTTGTTGTTTTTGGAGTTGAAGTTGAGGTATTGTTGTTAGTTTTTATGTTGTTTGTTTACATTTCAGTTCTAATCTGTTGTTGCATTTTCATCGCTTAATTCTCCGTCTCTCCAACATCGCTGACTAGACTAGATCTGCTTTTTGACAATCTAAGCCATCAGATATAAATTTTCACTGCATTCGTAATTAGTTGTGAACAGGTAAAGTAATTGGGGGTGGTGGTGTGTTTTTTTGTGTGTCTTCAATGCATTTGCTTTATTTTGTATTTAAGTTTAGACGAGGGTGGTAAAATAAGTTGTGGGATATTCTATAACATTTTAGAACAACTTAGTACTTTTCGCACTTTATTATTAATGCTACTAATACTAAAACCGCCTTCTGAACAAGGAATGGGTATTGTTGGAAAATTACGAGGAAAACATGCGAATATCTGTCTCGTCTTTGGGTACCCTATCTAAAATCTTATGAGCGGCATTTGGATATTAGATGCGAACAATAGTTAAAATGTTAATACTACATTTTATGATGTCTAAATAATTTTTAAGAACGTTTATTCCAAGTGAATTCCTCAGCTCCGTTTGTGAATCAGACCGACCTCTTATAAAATAAAATGTTCACAGCTATAATGTAGTAAGACTTTGTTTAACTTTGAAGTCAGCACATGTATGTATGAATATGAACATGTTCTTCAGATATACGATACGACATTTCTCACACGATAATTATGATAACGGTTTTGTTGCACTTGATGTTGTGATTAGTGTCAACTGAGTTTTCATTTAATTACATGAAGTCATATTATTGTTTGTAGGTGTTATATTTATATTTAATACGGATGAAGTGTAGAACGAGTCACGTACAATGGAAGTCGGTCACGTACAATGGGACAAAATTATATAATGATTTATAAAATTTGACAGACGCTATTCGGTATACTGCAGTACACCTCACGCGCTATGCAAATTCGTTGTGGAAAATTTCGTGTCAATCGGAAAAACACTAAGAGTGCTGTGTACCATTTACCTAAAATCGGGCGAAAATATATATGACTGTATTATCTTAATCTGAACCCTTTTCAACTAAACTTAACACACGTTACATGAGTAACGTGTGCCAATCGGCCAGACTTTGACTCTTGGTGTGCCATCTTTTTTTAATCGGACAACAAACTTATTGTATCTATATCTAAACCTAAAATGATTTCAACGAAATTTGCCGGATTATAATTTATACTAACATTAGTACGTTTTGCAAAATTTCTGTGCCAATTTTCATCCAGTTAGGAACATAAATGCGACTTATTCTTTGTTCGCAAGAATACATGGACAGACATGATTCTATGCATATTCTCGGAAGGAACCATGTGTTTATCTCGTGTCCTTTTTCCTCTTACAAACATATGCACAAAGACATAATACCCTGTACTACAAGTACAATAAGTAAATCAGTAAGGAAAGCAGTAAAGTCGGACGGGGCCGACTATATGATACCCTTCACCACTTTGGGTATATTCATCAGATGAAAATGTTAAGCCATCGAAACGTGTCACATGTTGAGTTATACTGTATCTAAATCTGAACCGATTTTTACGAAACTTAACAAACATCATTCTAAACCAAGTTAAATACACTATACTAAAGTTCGTGCAAATCGAAAGGTATATACGGATTTTGGTGCACAATTTACATTAAATCGGACGAAAATATGTATGAGAGCTATATCTAACTCTGGACCCATTTTGAGGAATCTTAAAACACATCATTCTAGATCTAATTCAGTACACTGTGCCAAATTCCGTGTTAATCGAAATATATATAGGGACTTTGGTACACCATTTACATTAAATCGGACGAACATATATATGGGAGCTATATCTAAATCTGGACTAAATCGAAAGATATATAGGGACTTTGGTGCACCATTTACATAAAATCGGACAAAACTAAATATGGGAACTATATCTAAATCTGGACCGATTTTCTTGAAACTTGGCAGACATCACTCTAGGCACAATTCAGTACGTTATACCAAATTTCGTGCAAATCGAAGGATATAAAGGAAATTTGGTGCACCATTTAAATGAAATCGGACGAAACTATATATGGGAGTTATATCTAAATCTGGACCGATTTTCACGAAACTTGACCGACATCATTCTAGGCTCAATTCAGTACGTTATTCCAAATTTGGTGCAAATCTAAAGATATATAGGGACATTAGTGCACCATTTACATGAAATCGGACGAAGCTATATATGGGAACTATATCTAAATCTGAACCGATTTTCTCGAAACTTGGCAGATATCACCTTAGGCTCAATTCAGTACGTTATACCAAATTTCGTGCAAATCGATATGTATATATAGGGTCTTTGGTGTACCATTTACCTTAAATCGGACGTAAATTTATGGGAGCTATATCTAAATCTGAACCGATTTTTCCCAATTTCAATAGGGTTCGTCCTTGGGCCAAACAAATGAGCTGTGCCAAATTTTATCCAAATTGGATTATAAATGCGACCTGTACTTTGTTTACAATTTAACACCAACAGACGGACAGACGGACGGACGGAAATGCATTAATCGACTCTGAAAGTGATTCTATGCATATTCTCAAAAGGAACCATATGTCTATCTCGATTCCTTTTGCCTGTTATAAACATATGCACAAAGACATAATACCCTGTACCACAGTGTGGTGAAGGGTATAAAAAGTTTCAGTCGGAGATGTCAACAGATATATATCTTCAGCTTATGGTTTGCGTAGGAAATAAATCAATTACTATATGACATTTTGAATCAAATCATACTTTCCATTAACTTGATATTGGATAAACAAATTTTCAAAATGTAGACATTTTTGGGCAGAGGTAACAGACGTTGATCTTGATCAATGTAAATCAGTTCGCTTCGTATGAGATTTAAAAGTTTTCAAAATAGGAAGTACTAGAAGAAGTTGTGCGATAGGTCCCAACTATATACAGGTATAGTTATAATATAGTTATATAGGTTGTGCAAAGTTGTACTACTCTGCCGTGAATGATCTTTTATTTTAACTGATCATTATCAAAAAATATAGGTTTCGTCTTTGGTCAGATTCGAATATACATGCAAAATTTGTTTTTGATGATTGTCAATAACTGTGACCTTAGATTACAAATTGCACAGTGCGACAGAAATTTGGTGGTGGAAAATTCCTATTGCGGATGAAGGACCTTGGCGAGTGTATGAAAACCCCAGAAGGAAAAGTTGGTCATATGTCAAAGTTCGGTTCATATTAACAGCGGCCAAAAATAGAAGGAGTTATAGTAGGTGGTTGTCATATTGTACAAGTGCTTATTATTGGCCTAAAGAGCATGTTACAAAAAATTGGATAAATCGGC
>NW_026884132.1:0-11168 GCF_032173495.1 Musca vetustissima
AATAAATGGACGACCAATAGACCACGGAATGGGGATATAAAAATATTTTCATATTTTTATGTCGCCACTACCAACAGAGGATTTATGGGTGTGTGTGTGTACGTTTGCTGGAATATATTTCGAACGTGTGTAAATATATGGGATGACGCAAATATAGTTCGCTTCACGTCTAGATATTTAAAATTTAAGGTGTTACTAATAAATCTGTAGATGGAGTTATAAAATTCGACGGTGCGGTGAAAAATCGTCATTAAAGGTTCATTTTAGGTGAAGCTCCCACATAAAAGTTGCCACCCTAGATCGATCGAAGTGGCGGTAATTTGGCAATCAGGATACCCGATTAGGGTAAAAAAAAGATTTTGTATAAATTTATATACCAAAGTTTTGTTGCCCAAAATCCCCAAAATATCGGATATTGGGGGTTACCGTTATATGGAGGCTACCCTGAAACTTTAACCAATATTTAAAATTGTTGGTACAGAGATGTGGTATACAATGGGAACCCAAAATACCAAATTACAGCCAATTCGGTGTCAAAAATACCGAATTTTGGGGGAAACCCTGAAACTTTGGTTAATATTAATAATTTTTGGTACGGATATGTGATATTGATTGATAATCCAAAATACCAAAAAAAAGCCAATTCTGTGGAAAACCCTGTCCAGAATCCTTAGAATACCGAATACTTGGGGGGTACCGTTACTCTAAAACTTGGGTCAATATTAACACATTGTGGTATGGATATGTGTTATTAAAAAAGAACCCAATATACCAAATTACATCCAATTCGGTAGAAAAACGTGTCCAAAATCTCCCCAATACCGAATATTGGGGTTACCGTTATATGTGGCTACACGAAAACGTAGACCGGTGTATACCATTTGCAATACCAAATATCCTAGGAGTAGTAGCAAGATTTCAAAACTCAATCTTAAATATTGCGATGACTATCGTGATTCCAACCGACCTAATGTCTCGGCAGAGGCAGCCGAGCATGATATGCTTCTTCGTACAACCCATACTGACACCAGTATCAGGAAACTGACACTGAAGCATAAACAGACCAGTGAGCGGAGCAGTATAGTCGGGCGGGGCCGACCATATTATACCCTACACAAACATCCACGCAAATCTAACTTTCTGTGGTTCTATATTCTGAGCTTGGGCAATATTTCGCGATATTTGCACCCTCTTGACCGACTAGAGGTCAACAAATATTATTATTATTATTCTATTGTCTTCTATTACTTTTTCACACAAAAGTCAGGGTCCATTTGACCCGCTAAATATTGACCGATCTTTATCAAAACAGGCATGCTTATTCTCTGGCCCGATCCCCTTCTCCGTGCAAAAATTCGCGGTGTTTGGGCCATAATTGCGGCATCTGGAGCGAACAGAAAAACCGACAAAAATAAAGTTTTTGGTCCATTTCATTCCCTAAATATTAACCGATCCTTACCAAACACAGTAGGGGTCTTCATTGGCCAGAACCCATCCTACATGTAAAATTTCGTGAATAATGGTTCATAACTGTGGCCTTTATCGTGTTTACAAATTATAATGGACAGACGGACAGTCGGATGGACGGACACACATGTCTAGATCGACTCAGCTAGTCAAGATATGACGATCGCTATACTTAAAGGTGGGTCTAGGACCAATATTTCGCGGCGTTACAAACTTTGGGGCTGCACAAAGCTATAATACCCTGACAACATAGTTGTGTAGGGTATAAAAAGTGGCTAGAACATCTGAAGCTAACATCGCTATCGAAACCATGAAGAACTTAGGGTCGGACTTCTGTTTCGTTTAACCGCGTTGAGGTTATAGATTCGAAAAAGCACACGAGCAATTTTAACCGGCAGTTCATAGAACATATGTGGATTGACATTGCGTAGAGAAGAGTATTACGTCGTATATACCTTCAGGTGAATGATGTGACAACACTATTTACGTTGGAGGATGTTCCAGGTTTCATGAAGAATACTCGGTGGCGGCAGCACTTGGGGCCTGATAAGAAAACTTTTTTTTACCAATGTATACATTCATTGTCCGGCCTGTGATGGAATATGCGGCTCCAGTGATATTCTCCAACTTCAGCGCAACATAATGGAACCAGTAAGGAAAGAAGTAAAGTCGGACTGGGCCGACTATATAATACCCTTCCCCACTTTGGGTATATTGTACATATATTTCCTAACAGACGTAGCGTTTTTTTATTTATCTATATCTGAACCGATTTCAGTACGTTTTGTCAATCGGCCTAGCTATGGATCTTTTCACGAAGCTTAGCAACATCATTTTAGACTTAATTCAGTACGCTATGCCAAATTTCATGCAAATCGAAGGATATATAGGGACTTTGGTACACCATTTACCTTAAATCAGACGAAGTTATATATGGGAGCTATATCTAAATCCGAACCGATTTTCACGAAACTTAACACACATCAGTCTAGACTTAATTCAGTACGCTATGCCAAGATTATATATAGGGACTTTAGTGGACTATTTACCTAAAATCGGGCTAAACTATATATGGGAGCTATATCTAAACTTTGCACACATCATTCTAGACTTAATTCAGTACGCTATGCCAAATTTCGTGCAAATCGAAATATATATATGAATTTTTGTATACAGTTTACCTTAAATCGGACGAAGATATATATGGGAGCTATATCTAAATCTGAACCGATTTTCACGAAACTTTGCACACATCAGTCTAGACCTTATTCATTACTCTGTGCGAAATCTCGTGCAAAACGAAAGATATATATAGGGACTTTAGTGGACTATTTACCTAAAATCGGGCTAAACTTTATATGGGAGCTATATCTAAATCTGAACCAATTATCACAGAACTTTGCACACATCATTCTAGACTTAATTCAGTACGCTATGCCAAATTTCGTGCAAATCGAAAGATATATAGGGACTTTGGTACACCATTTACCTTAAATCGGACAAAAATATATATGGTAACTATATCTAAATCAGAACTGATTTTTCCCAATTTCAATAGGTTTCGTCCTTGGGCCAAATAAATGAGCTGTGCCAAATTTCATCCAATTCGGATCATAAATGCGACCTGTACTTTGTTTACAATTTAACACGGACAGACAGGCGTACAGACGGACGGACGGACATTTATAAATCGACTCAGAAAGTGATTCTATGCATATTCTCAAAAGGAAACATGGGTCTATCTCGATAATTTTTGCCTGTTACAAACATATGCACAAAGACATAATACCCTGTACCACAGTGTGGTGAAGGGTATAAACATCGAATCCTGCCATAATGGCGCCCTGAGGACCGCTATAGGGTAAATCCATATGACTCCAATAGACCACTTATATGACTGATGACAACTGAGATCTGGTTGATGAAGATATGCATAATCACTATCATTCATAATTTTTCGAAAACTAATTTTGAAGTTATCCTAGGATCTATCATGTTCAATAATATTTCTTCTATCCATACCAATACAGCTAACTACATCTTCACAACAATTGTATTCCTGTTCTATTGACCTGCAAACAATCATTCCGTCATTTTATATTGTAATCAAATATTGCCGAATACAAATACGTACAGTTCGAATTGCTCACATACATTCACATATTCTAACACTTTTCCCGAAAACACTTAAAAGGAACAACGGCGTGCCAAAAAATAGTGTTTTTGGCCCAGCAACACACTCATCACATATGCTAATGCAATTGCCTTTGAGCGCTGCTCCCATGCTGCTATGTTACAGCCGAGTACAATTTCAATGGCCTCTTGGCCTATATTCTATACTCATAGAGAATTGTGGCAAACAATTTGTTTCTGTTTGTCGCTGTTGTTGTTGGTGTTACAATGCAATGGAATGAGGAATTAGTGGTATAAACCACACAGCTCAACACCACACAAAATATCGACAGTTGTTGTATTAGTATAAGCATTTTTACTACTACTCTGTATGGACACACATCCGCCAACATTTATTTGGAAAAGTATATTAAAATGATGATGTTGTTATTGCTGTTGTTTTTTGGGGAAAATATTCCGGTTTAACACCCTTTTACTTTGGTAGTGGTTTCGTTCGCTCTCTCTTTCTCTCGCAGTCTCTTCAAATACAGTGAACCTACGAATGAGCCATCCAGTCAGCCATACATCCACTCATATAGGCTCTAGGCTATTTGATTGTTGTGGCCACGAAACAACTGTCAGTTGTTACACTCGACTGGCTTGGCCATCCATCGTTGAGGCAGTCAGTCAGTCAGCCAACCAGCCAGTCATTGTATTGCATTTCTGGCAGTGCCTGAAAACATTTCCATACTTATTTTGGTTCGATGGCTTTTATCCTTACAAAACTGAACAATCAGACTATCATTTTGATAGTATTTCATTGATGCATTTATTTGAACATAATACGAGGAGTGTGGAAAATTTTAATAGGGAATCTTGTACAATTTCAGCGGAAGAGAATTTTTTTGAGAGAACCGAAGTTTTAAAGTAGATTGATTATTTGGAACATTTTTATACCCTTCACCACACTGTGGTACAGAGTATTATGTCTTTGTGTATATGTTTGTAACAGGCAAAAATAATCGAGATAGGCCCATGGTTCCTTTTGAGAATATGCATAGAATCACTTTCTGAGTCGATTTATGCATGTCCGTCCGTCTGTTGGTGTTAAATTGTAAACAAAGTACAGGCCGCATTTATGATCCGAATTGGATGAAATTTGGCACAGCTCATTTGTTTGGCCCAAGGACGAACACTATTGAAATTCGGAAAAATCGGTTAAGATTTAGATATAGCTCCAATATATATATTTTCGTCCGATTTAAGGTAAATGGTGTACCAAAGTCCCTATATATCGTTCGATTTGCACGAAATTTGGCACAGCGTAATGAATAAGGTCTAGAATGATGTGTGCAAAGTTTCGTGAAAATCGGTTCAGATTTAGATATAGCTCCCATATATGTCTTGTGTACCAAAGTCCCTATATATCTTTCGATTTGCACAAAATTTGGCACAGCGTACTAAAAAAGATCTAGAATGATGTGTGCAAAGTTTCGTGGAAATCGGATCATATTTACATATAGCTCCCATATATAGCTTCGCCCGATTTTAGGTAAATAGTCCACTAAATTCCCTATATATCTTTCGATTTGCACGAAATGTGGCACAGTGTAATGAATAAGGTCTTGAATGATGTCTGTAAAGTTCCGTGAAAATCGGTTCAGATTTAGATATAGCTCCCACATATATATCTTCGTCCGATTTAAGGTAAATTGTGTACCAAAGTCCCTATATATCTTTTGATTTGCACGAAATTTGGCACAGCGTACTAAATTATGTCAAAAGATCCATAGCTGGGCCGATTGACACAACGTACTGATGTAATATAAATTAGTCCCTGGCAAGATTCCCTGAAATCGGTTAGATAACAAAAACGCGACGTCTGTTAGGATACATATGTAGAATATACCCAAAGTGGTGAAGGATATCATATAGTCGGCCCAGTCCGACTTTACTTCTTTCCTTAATGGTTATGGAATATTTTAAGTGTGTTTGGAATGCTTTAATTGAGAGAACTAAAAGTAAGGATGTTTTTAATGCCAAAGCGAATATTGGTATGGATTTTTAAGGTTTTTTGTCTATTAGACACATTTTACGATCAAATTGGCTGTAATTTGGCACAGAGAGTTATCTATGGGTACCAAATATTCAATACAAAGGTACCCCTATTTTGAGTATTTACCCAAACATTGGGTATAAACTCTTTAACGGCGAAAATTTGGCTCAGATTGTTTTTATATCAATACAAATATTGGTATGGCAAATGTTGTCCCTGGGGCTTAGAGAAATCGATATGTCAAACTACAGACACTTAGGTTGGAAAATTGGCCTGTGACCTTGTCCATACGCAAAACTGACGCGTGCCCTTTCAATGAGGTTATGTATAAATATGGACGAAAGTGTATAGAAATTGTTATACCGAATGCGAAGTTACAGGTTGGTTGAAAATGAGCTGGAATTTTATATGGCGGCTACACTCAAAGATCGACAATTTTTTTCTATTTTTTGTAGGAAGATTTGGCACACTAGACAACTTAAAATATATCACATTATATACATATATATATATATATATATATATTCTCGATGATAACATCCTGTGCGAACTGGTTATTGGGGTTATCCCCAATGCACTGGCTTTAATTTTACATTCCGCATTTTTGGAGGATGATAAACATATCAGCAGAAAAATGGTATAGATCAAGGTTTTGAGTAGATCTCATACAAAGGTCCAGCCCCATTTTCTGTATTCTGAAAGCTATACTAGAATTTCCCGCCACCACCAAAGGGCTTGTGATTTTGTAGCCTTAGTTCTTAGAAGGTGAAAAACATATTTCCAGAAAAAACATATGACCTAGCCTATACTTAGAGCTACTCCACCCACTATAAAGCCTCCTGTCAGAACGTCTAAAATGACTCCCTTCAGCTCATCTATAGAGACTCCGAAAAAACATATTTGGAAACAATATGACATAGCCCAAATATTGAGTTCATCCAAACCCATTTATGTTCCCTAGAAGGTTTAAACCGCACATTTTCAGCGAAGTTGCTATAATTTGGGATTTCGGGTTCTAGAAGGTTTAAATCGCACATTTCCAGCGAAGTTGCTATTGCTTGGGATTTCGTGTTCTAACTCAACCTTAAAGACATAAATCGGTTTTTGGTCGCATTTATTTTTCGAGTAACTGTATTTTAAAGAATTGACTCACGAATTTATATTCACATAATTTCCGAAAGAACTGTAATTGGTCTACTTAGTACTGGAAACTTAAAAAAACATTCTTGAATATTTTCTCAATATAGGTCTACGTCTTACATATCCCTCATATTAAGTTTAGGCCCCATTTCCATATAAACGTCCTGAACGATTTAAGGAATTTTGAATGCATTCCACATGGTGTAGGGTAAAAATGTCAGTCTGGTCGAATTTAACGTTTAGGTGCTAAAGTTTGATCATAAATGTTTTAGGAATAGTTCAAATTTTTGCAGTTTTCAAAATATTCAATGTTTTTCCCAAAATTTCTTATCCTATACCTAAGTTCTTACTTTTCCCTATCATCATAGCATTTTAATAGCACTCCAGCATGATATATTTTATCGACAGTATTTTGCAGTTGTACCACAATGAGAACAGTAGCAACAACAGAAAAAAACAAGAACAACAACAACACCACAGAATACATAACATGATACAAAAACAACAATATATGTTTCAAATGCATATTTCCCGTTTGAAACAACGCGTTTTGCGTAACATTCATTACAGCTGCTAAATTCTAATTCAAATTCCTAATACGTTTCAATTCGCCGAGAAAGTAACAAAAACCAAACAACAACAACAACAGCTCATACACACACTTGGGAAACATACACAGTAACCTAGAAGGAATATCAGAAACACATACACACACAACATCGTAGCGAAATGAATGTTGCACATTTGAAGTGGTAGTGTTGCCGAATTGGGATTTTGATTATTTATCTAAATTTTCGGAAAGCGGTAGGTGGAGGTATAGGTATAGAGATATCCTCCATAGAAGCTCCTTTCAGCTCGTCTTTAAAGAATCCCTGCTTCAGATCATCTATACAGAATGCCTGCTTTAGCTCGTCTATAGAGACTCCTGGCTTCAGCTCGTCTATAGAGACTCCTGGCTTCAGCTCGTCTATAGAGACTCCTGGCTTCAGCTCGTCTATAGAGACTCCTGGCTTCAGCTCGTCTATAGAGACTCCTGGCTTCAGCTCGTCTATAGAGACTCCTGACTTCAGCTCGCCTATAGAGACTCCTGGCTTCAGCTCGTCTATAGAGACTCCTGGCTTCAGCTCGTCTATAGAGACTCCTGGCTTCAGCTCGTCTATAGAGACTCCTGGCTTCAGCTTGTCTATAGAGACTCCTGGCTTTAGCTCGTCTATAGAGACTCCTGACTTCAGCTCGTCTATAGAGACTCCTGGCTTCAGCTCGCCTATAGAGACTCCTGGCTTCAGCTCGTCTATAGAGACTCCTGGCTTCAGCTCGTCTATAGAGACTCCTGGCTTCAGCTCGTCTATAGAGACTCCCTTCAGCTCGTCTATAGAGACTCCCTTCAGCTCGTCTATAGAGACTCCTGGCTTCAGCTCGTCTATAGAGACTCCCTTCAGCTCGTCTATAGAGACTCCCTTCAGCTCGTCTATAGAGACTCCCTTCAGCTCGTCTATAGAGACTCCCTTCAGCTCGTCTATAGAGACTCCCTTCAGCTCGTCTATAGAGACTCCCTTCAGCTCGTCTATAGAGACTCCCTTCAGCTCGTCTATAGAGACTCCCTTCAGCTCGTCTATAGAGACTCCCTTCAGCTCGTCTATAGAGACCCCCTTCAGCTCGTCTATAGAGACTCCCTTCAGCTCGTCTATAGAGACCCCGTTCAGCTCGTCTATAGAGACCCCGTTCAGCTCGTCTATAGAGACCCCGTTCAGCTCGTCTATAGAGACCCCGTTCAGCTCGTCTATAGAGACCCCGTTCAGCTCGTCTATAGAGACCCCGTTCAGCTCGTCTATAGAGACCCCGTTCATCTCGTCTATAGAGACCCCGTTCAGCTCGTCTATAGAGAGCCCGTTCAGCTCGTCTATAGAGACCCCGTTCAGCTCGTCTATAGAGACCCCGTTCAGCTCGTCTATAGAGACTCCCTTCAGCTCGCCTATAGAGACTCCCTTCAGCTCGTCTATAGAGACTCCCTTCAGCTCGTCTATAGAGACTCCCTTCAGCTCGTCTATAGAGACTCCCTTCAGGTCGTCTATAGAGACTCCCTTCAGCTCGTCTATAGAGACTCCCTTCAGCTCGTCTATAGAGACTCCCTTCAGCTCGTCTATAGAGACTCCCTTCAGCTCGTCTATAGAGACTCCCTTCAGCTCGTCTATAGAGACTCCCTTCAGCTCGTCTATAGAGACTCCCTTCAGCTCGTCTATAGAGACTCCCTTCACCTCGTCTATAGAGACTCCTTTCACCTCGTTTATAGAGACTCCCTTCACCTCGTCTATAGAGACTCCCTTCAGGTAGAAACCACTTTTTGAGGGGCTCCTGGTATCCGTGGCTCCGGACAACCTCAGCCGGAACAAGTTTCTGTCAATTTTTACTATATGGTACTAGTAAGCCTTTAGACACTCATTTGTCTTCAAAACACGTCGTCATTGCTTATCCAACGCCCTTCGAAATGGGAACACTCCAACAGAAGACTAATTAATGAGACAATTCTTGGAATTCAGTTTGTCTCCCGAACTTTGCAATGGAAGTCCTCCAGCTCGTCAGTAATGAAACTTTTGACCTCCCGCCAAGCTTTAAAGTCTCATTTGACTTTAGTTTTTCAACGAATGACTCCCTAGACTTCAGATCGTCTATAAAATCTTCATGACCTCCGGTACAATATGATCTTAATATTTTCATTATAGACTCCCGTTTCTTGTACACTTTTTTTTGGATTCCATGATATCCGGACAATTAATATCCTTCGCCTTAGGATCCGTAATATATTCCTTCAGTTCGTCTCTAAGGGCTATACAAATACTCTTTGGCTATTGGATCGTATGTAGGGACTCCCTAACCTCTAGCCGATGAAGACTTACATATCTTTTGTATGGGTTAAATTCCGCACTTCTTAATGAGCTGCAGCCCAACAATAAGTACTCCCTGACATGCAGCTCGTCTCTCAGGACTCTTTCAAGTTTTCCGAACATTCAGCAAAGCAATGAAAAACACCTTGACTTAGAGCTGAGACGAACAGAGTGTCTCAAAGGACTCTTTGGCAGCGAGCTGTCTAAAAATTCTCCTTGGCATTCAGACTTTTAAAAATAGATTCTCTGTAGTTCATTTCGTCTCTAAGGATTTGCTAACTTCCAAACCACCAGTAAATATTCTGTAGCATATAACTCTTCTATTAAAAATTGATTTCAGATCCTCCCTAAGGATTGTTTGGTCTTCAGCTCTTCTTTATGAACATCCTTACCCCCAGCCAGTGTTTAAAGCCTTTCGGTTCTATTGATCACCATTGAAAGGCTTCCAGGCCTCAAGCCTGATTTATTTAATGATTTCACTTCTTGGCCGGAATGAAATTCGACCAATTTCAATCAAAAGAAAAATAATTACAACCCTGGTAACCTAGTGTATATAATATAATTTTCCATTACAACGCTAGTGGAATTTTTGGTGTTCAAGCATTCTGGCGTTTTGCCTCAAATGCTGTTGCATGCACTAGTTTTGGTGCCACAACTATGACCGTATATCAGCCGAATTGTGTGTGTTTGTGCCAGTGTGCATTTTATATTTAGTATAGTATATATGTGTCTGTGTGCGGAACTACTAACCATGACATACGTGTAAAACCTAGTTTCAAGCGTTGTGCCATAATTTTGCTGTTGCTGCCGCTTTGGTAATGTTGCAAATTAACATGCAAGTCAAGCTACAAATGTATTTAGGTGCAGTGGCAGCAACAGCCCTTGCGTATTCCCCTCCCACTGGATAGACAACAAATAGACAATAGACGGCCCCTTATCTCTGCCATTCCCAACACTCAAAACCAAATACACTTGCACATATACATCCGAAATACGTGGTAAAGGAAATGCGTGAGAGTTTGTAAAAATTGAAAAAAACTACACAGCCAACAGTCACGGATTTTTGAAGCTGAAATAATTGCAGAAAATGTTGATCCTTTTATGTCATGTGGAATAAGGGAGAGTAGACGTCGTATTAGTTATAACCCTATGCTGTATTCACCTCTTATCACCAACCGCCCCTATCCAGTCTTTTGATGATGGCTGGCATGTCATGCTCACAGAAGCTTCCTATCTATCTGGGTTGAAAATAGTGAAATTATTTTTCATTTCGTGGCGTGCACTCACATGGAAGTGTTTTTATGCTCACACATTTTTTTTTAGTTTTTTTTACATTTTTTACAATTGTTGTCTGCAGTAATTAAATTGTAATAATTGCGTGTGTTTTTTTTTTTGCTTCCATTTCTTCACTTTCTCCCAAATGGATTGCCAGTGGCAGTGGAGTGGAGGAGAATTTACTAAAACAGAATGACTAACTAAATTTGCACTCTTTGCGGTATTTACAACAAACA
>NW_026884133.1:0-11252 GCF_032173495.1 Musca vetustissima
TGCAAAAAAATTATGAAGGAGAAGAAGACGAAAGTAACATATTTCATTTTAAAGACTGAAGATGTTAAGTTGACATATCATCCATCAATCAATCAATACATTTTCATTGTCAGATTTATCGACTTACAGGCTCTGTATATCTTGGATATGATATTGCCCAGGGAATTTTTATAGGCAGACAAATAAATAACCGTTGGGTTCTTTTTTTTTTTTTTTTTTTTTTTTGTACAAATACCACCTTGGTTTACGCGGTGGTGAGGGGAGAATAGAAGAGGAAAAAACGGCCAAATGAACTTCAAATAAATTTTGCGGGGAAATTTGTTAGGCTTGGTTAACATTTGGAGGCTGTTTGTTAATCTTAATGGTTAGTAAATCTACTTCTGGTGAATTTTTTCATGTACTCAACTCTTAGCGGATAAGGCTCTGGGAACCAGCTGGAAGTTATTTTTTATTCCATTTTTTACTTCATTTAACAGTAGGAAGAAAAACTGATGACCAGTGGTTGTAATACGTGACAGAAATAAATAAAATATTTATTTTTTGATATTCATGGGTCAGTGTAGTTAATTAGAGTGTACTTTCTTCAATGACTATTTAAAGGTGTGGATTTTTTAGGAATTTTTCCCAGGGATTTCGACGTGGATCTTTTAAAAATCATTTTTCTATGCCTATCCTAAGGCATGGACTTCAAAAAATTAATTTTTAATGCCTCTCCTAAGGCGTGGATTCTTTAATGCCTATCCTAAGGCGTGGATTCTTTAATGCCTCTCCTAAGGCGTGGATTCTTTAATGCCACTCCTAAGGCGTGGATTCTTTAATGCCTATCCTAAGGCGTAGTTTTTAAAACCCATCTTTCAATGGCGGTTTTCATTTGTGGATTTTTAATGCCTATCCTAAGGCGTGGATTTTATAATGCCTATATATTATAATTTTAAACGCCATTTTTTAATGGCGGTTTTCATTTGTGGATTTTTTAATGTCTATCCTAAGGCGTGGATTCTTTAATGCCTATCATAAGGAGTTGATTCTTTAATGCCTATCCTAAGGCGTGGATTTTTTAATGCCTATCCTAAGGCGTGGATTTTTTAATGCCTATCCTAAGGCGTGGATTTTTTAATGCCCATCCTGAGGCGTGGATTTTTAATGCCTATCGTAAGGCGTGGATTTTAAAAACCATTACTCAATGGCGGTTTTCATTTGTGGATTTTAATGCCTATCCTAATGCGTGGATTTTTTAATGCCTATCCTAAGCCGTGGATTTTTTAATGCCTATCCTAAGGCGTGGATTTTTTAATGCCTATCCTAAGCCGTGGATTTTTTAATGCCTATCCTAAGGCGTGTTTTTTTTTTTAATTTTTATTAATATTGAATTGCACATAAATGCCATGTTTCACATCCACGCCTATTCTAAGGCGTGGATTTTTTAATGCCTATTCTAAGGCGTGGATTTTTTAATGCCTATCCCAAGGCGTGGATTTTTTAATGCCTATCTTAAGGCGTGGATTTTTTAAAGCCTATCCTAATGCGTGGATTTTTTAATGCCTATCCTAAGGCTTGTTTTTTTTAATTTTTATTAATATTGAATTGCACATAAAGGCCATGTTTCACATCCACGCCTATCCTAAGGCGTAGATTTTTTAATGCTTATCCTAAGGCGTAGATTTTTTAATGCTTATCCTAAGGCGTGGATTTTTTAATGCCTATCCTAAGGCGTGGATTTTTTAATGCCTATCCTAAGGCGTAGTTTTTTAAAACCATCTTTCAATGGCGATCTTCACTTGAGGATTTTTTAAAATAAATCTTCTAATGCCTATCCTAAGGCGTGGATTAAAACCGATCTTGATTTGAGGCTTTTTTAAATTAAATTTTCAAAGTCTGTACTCATGCGGTGATTTCTAAAATTATTTTTTCAAAGTCTTTAAATAGGCAAGAATTTGTGTATAAAATATTCAATGCCTCCAGTAATGCGTAGATTTTTTAAAATTCATTCTTCTATGCCCTCCTAAGGTGTTGATTCTTATAATTCATTATTTCTGGTCCTATCGTAGGCATAGATTTTTTCTGTAAATTTATTTTTTAATGCCTTACTTTGGCTTTGATTTTCCAAAGACTATTCTCAGGTGCGGATTTAAAAAATATATTTTTTAATATATCCACAGACGACGATAGTTTTTAATTATTTTTTTTTAACCAATCCAAAGGCGTAGGTTTTTTAAATTTAATTTTTCGAAGACTATTCTCAGGTGTGGATATTTCGGTCGTCCTCTGAGCCACTGTAAATCTACTTTAGAACCAGTAAGGAAAGTAGTAAAGTCGGACGGGGCCGACTATATGATACCCTTCACCACTATGGGTATATTAAAAACGACTATTAGCATGAACTTGAATGAAATAAAATATGTGATATTTATCTAAATGTGAATCTACGTAGATCTATCCATAAAGTATGTAAATCGACTTCAAACAAATATAAATAGGTCATCCGTTGGGCTATGTCTGTACTTCTAGAAAACGAAACTACATAATTCTATGCTCAATTTTGTACGTTGTGCAAAATTTGATGTCAAACTGACTAACATGAGGAGTTTGATGCCCAATTTACTTGAAATCGGGCCAAATATTAAGCGATTTCAAACAAACTTGTCACAGGATACGTTATACTAATTTCAGAACGTTTTGTTCCTATTGGTTCCTTGGTGTGTCAAGTACTTAAAATCAATCTATAATAAAAGGGAGCTATATCTAAGTGTGGACCGATTTTCACGAAACAACGCAGACATCAATCTAGGCTCAATTCAGTACGTTATGCCAAATTTCGTGCAAATCGAAAGATATATAGGGACTTTGGGGTACCATTTACATGAAATCGGACGAAACTATATATGGGAGCTATATCTTAATCTGGACAGATTTTCACGAAACTTTACATACATCATTCTAGACCTAAATGATTAGGCTGTACCAAATTTCGTGCAAATCGAAAGATATATAGGGACTTTGGGGCACCATTTACATGAAATCGGACGAAACTATAAGTGGGAGCTATATAGAAATCTGAACTAATTTTCATAAAACTTGGCAGACATCCTTCTAGGCTCAATTAAGTACGTTATGCCAAATTTCGTGCAAATCGAAAGATATATAGGGACTTTGGGGTACCATTTACATGAAATCGGACGAAACTATATATGGGAGATATATCTAAATCAGGACCGATTTTCATGAAAATTGGCAGACATCATTCTAGACTCAATTCAATACGTTATGCCAAATTTCGTGCAAATCGAAAGATATATAGGGACTTTGGGGCACCATTTACATGAAATCGGACGAAACTATATATGGGAGCTATATCTAAATCTGGACCGATTTTCACGAAACTTTGCAGGCATCATTCTAGACCTAAATGATTAGGTTTTACCAAATTTCGTGCAAATCGAAAGATATATAGGGACTTTGGGGCACCATTTACATGAAATCGGATGAAACTATATATGGGAGATATATCTAAATCAGGACCGATTTTCATGAAACTTGGCAGACATCATTCTAGGCTCAATTCAGTACGTTATGCCAAATTTCGTGCAAATCAAAAGATATATAGGGACTTTGGGGCACCATTTACATGAAATCGGACGAAACTATATATGGGAGCTATATCTAAATCTGGACCGATTTTCTCGAAACTTGGCAGACATCACTCTAGGCTTAATTCAGTACGTTATGCCAAATTTCGTGCAAATCAAAAGATATATAGGGACTTTGGGGCACCATTTACCTGAAATCGGACGAAACTATATATGGGAGCTATATCTAAATCTGGACCGATTTTCATGAAACTTGGCAGACATCATTATATGCCTAAATGATTAGCCTGTACCAAATTTCGTGCAAATCGAAAGATATATAGGGACCGTTTACATTAAATCGGTTAAATATATATATGGGAGCTATATCTAAATCTGAACCGATTTTTCCCAAATTCAATAGGGTTCGTCCTTGGGCCGAATAAGTGACCTATGCCAAATTTCATCCAATTCGGATCATAAATGCGACCTGTACTTTGTTTACAATTTAACATGGACAGACAGACGGACAGACGGACAGACGGACAGACGGACGGACGGACGGACGGACATGCATAAATCGACTCAGAAAGTGATTCTATGCATATTCTCAAAAGGAACCATGTGTCTATCTCGTTTCCTTTTGCCTGTTACAAACATATGCACAAAGACATAATACCCTGTACCACAGTGTGGTGAAGGGTATAAAAATGAACAACACGTCTCAAGTAAATAACAGGGATTTGGGATTGTTTCTTCATCTCCTGGTGTGGGCATTCATTTTTTATACCTCAAACATGAATTTGTGGTTAATTTGAGGGGTGGTTATGTTTGTCTGGTTTCCTTTTGGTCACCATAATTGCTAATGGTGTCCGGACATATGTATGAATGTATGTTTAAGTGACATTAGAAATGATGCCCATTGGTGGAGATTCTGCTGTCACATTTCCTTCGTGTAGTTTTATTTTTTGTTGGTTTTTGTTTTTAGGTTGTTGTAGATTCCTGTCGTGTCCTGTGAACCAGGTCCTTGATTACACCCTGATTATTATCATTGACATTAATGTTACGTGATAGTTGACCATCTTGCTATTTGATTTTATGACCGGAATGGTTTCTCTCACTCTTATTGGGGAATTTTAATCATCAAATTCAATTTTTATGAAAGGGGACCACAGAAAAATCTGTGGCTTACAATATGATGTTGATCTTTCGTACATGTTTCCGATGATGTTGATCCTTCGTACATGACATCAAATAAAGGGAAAATTAAGAAATGTGTTTTTGAATGTATGTGTAATATGGTGAGGGTAGTCTATAAAAAAATAATTGTAAAAAATCCACACCTATGAAAAATAATTTAAAAAAATCAGCGCTTGAGGGTAGTCTGTGAAAACAAAAATCCAGGCCTTGAGATGGGCCTTGAGATGGGAAAATAAAAATAATTGTAGAAAAATCTACGCGTGAGGGTAGTCTATGAAAAAATAATTGTAAAAAATCCACGCCTATGAAAAATAATTTAAAAAAATCAACGCCTGAGGGTAGTCTGTGAAAACAAAAACCCAGGCCTTGAGATGGTTAGTCTGTGAAAACAAAAATCCAGGCCTTGACTTTTGTTTTCAAAAAATTAATTTAAAAATCTCCGCATTAAGATATTCTCTGAAAAATTAATTTAAAAAGATTCCCGAATTAAGATAGGCTTTGAAAATGAATTTAAAAAATCCACGCCTAATTGTAGGCAATGAAAAACTATTTTTTGAAAACCCACGCAAATGTGTAGGCATTGAAAAATTAATTTTATGTGTATACTAATAAAATAATTCTAAAAAATCCACGCTTTTGTAGGCATTGAAAACATAATTTTCAAACATCCACGCCAAAAACTATGCACCATTTATTGTTAAGCATTTTGGAAAGCATGGAAATATAATTTTCAAAAATGTTTGCCTAAAGCTATGCACCATTTTTCAGTTTTTGGTTTCTTTTTTTGTAGCACTACCTTTTGTTAATGGTGACAACTGAGGACATCTCCATTACAAATGGCATTTCAAAGTATGCAAATATCCCAACCAATACCATCAATTAATTCTGCATTTCTTTTTCCAAGCCACCCTCAAAAAAAGGTCTACCAGTGGGTGGAAATTTGGGACAACACCTCAACGTATGTTAGCTATTTTCAAGCTCATTTCATTTGCGAAAACCACCTGTCATCACATAAAAATTCCATGTAGCAAACATTTGTTTGGCTTAGTAGACCCTCAAAAAAAAAAACACAACAAACTTTTTCAAAAAAGTTGAAAAAACCCAATTTTACAAAATACCAAATTTCTAGCGGAGCTACATGGCAACCAAACACAAATGGCAGACACAGCAATAACACCAACAAATACAACAAAAAAGGATGGCACATTGTCAACATATTTGTCGCGTATGTGAGCGTTGAATCCGTGGAAATGCCACCACGGCCATCAACAACGCTGCCGTCAACGACGGCCACACGACCACCCCAACCATCCCGACCACCACCGCCATCATCATCAGTATCCTTTGCCTGTGTCATTAAATACAGTTCACACATTTGTGTAGACGACAAATGTGGAACAAGCTCAACGACAAAAAAGGATAACAGCGTAACAGGAAAACGGAATCCTTTAAACAATCAACGGTGGCAACAACAGAATATCGTCATTATCAGCAATGTTGTTGCGAATGACGTGGTTGTCGTCTTTTCAGGCATTAACATTTTTGTTTTTGCTGGAGAAAGGAGAGAAGAGAGAGGACAGGGTAGGGTAGGAGAGTTGGGAAATAATTCTTCAGGATATCATTGTTTTCCATCAACATCAACGCGTAGCTAACATCAAGGCAACAAAAACTTATTTGAAAATGTTGTTACCAGCAATAATGATGATGCTCTCCCTAATTTTCCCCCGTTCTCTCCCTCACCGTTTTCTCTCTCTCTCGTAAAGAAATGGATTTATAAATTATTTATGTTGTCCTCTCCCAGTCAAATATCCTTGCTGAAATTATAATGTTCTCGTATACCACTGTTGTGTTACCATATGTGTTACAGTGTGTAAATTTGAATGGTCTATAATAAAGCTGGAATTTCGATTTAAAAAAAATATTTTTATTGCCTACTTCAAGCTACTTTAAAATTATAATTAAAATTTCACAGACCCTAAGGAGGGGAATTTTTAAAATAAATGTTTCCAAGACTATCCTCAGGCATAGATTTTTTAAAATTAATTGTTCAAAGTCCACCCCAAGAAGTCAAGAATAGTTTTTCAAAGCCTAGTGCAGTACAGGGTATTATGTCTTTGTGCATATGTTTGTAACAGGCAAAAGGAAACGAGATAGACACATGGTTCCTTTTGAGAATATGCATAGAATCACTTTCTAAGTCGATTTATGCATGTCCGTCCGTCCGTCCGTCTGTCTGTCCATGTTAAATTGTAATTGTAAACAAAGTACAGGTCGCATTTACGATCCGAATTAAATGAAATTTGGTACACCTCATTTATTTGGCCCAAGGATGAACCCTATTGAAATTGGAAAAAATCAGTTCAGATTTAGATATAGCTCCCATATATTTTCTTCCGATTTAATGTAAACGGTCCCTATATATCCTTCGATTTGCACGAAATTTGGCACAGCGTACTGAAGTAGGTCTAGAATGATGTGTTTTAAGTCCAAGGCATGGATTTTTTAAAATTAAGTTTTCAAAGCAAAATAGTTTTCTGATTTTTTCCGTGTATTGGGGTTTGGTAGTCGTTACGGGGAATAGTCAATGTTTACCCTACAAATACTATTTAGCTATCTGTTGTAAGCATTCCGCCTTCTAAAGATATTGTGATAAAACAAAACTCAAACATGATGATAATGAAATATACGGCAGACATTTATGCATCTCTTTAATATAGTGATACCTCCTGAAGGATATCATAGAGATAAACAACTAAAATATTGGGTTCAATATTGGCATATACCTGTCATTAATTAGGCATAGACCTCATATCCCCAAATATTCATTATTTCCTACACTATGTAATCAATATTGGTCCCCCTTTAGGTATCGCCTCATATAACTTTGTAATCTAGTAGTTTGAGGATTTTATACTCTACCATGCGTTATCAGTATCAGTCCACTTGTTGGATCTTACAGTTTTTTGGAAAAATCCCCATTAAAATTTGCTGAAGTTTGTATTTGGTGTACATAATGGTTTACATAAATCGGTTTGTAGAATTATCGTTATATGCCCACTTTTTGGTATGTTCCTATAGTTTCATTGCATATATCTGTCGGTATAACTATGGTGGAGGGTATCCAAAGTTCGGCCGGCCGAACTTAACGCTTTTTCACTTGTTTATATTAAAATGGTTATCAGATTTGTTCTGCGTTTTGGGTTTGGTTCTAAGACTCTGTTGTAATCATTTTACATGCGGAGGATATCGAGATAAAAAACTAGAACCTAAGGTTCGATAATATAAACTATAGCCCGGATTCAGGCCTAGGCCCTTTGTTGGACGTACCAGAAGGAGTGGACCGATATTCCCCATCTTCGAACTTGATTTAAGTTTGGAAGAAATAATAATATAGGCAAAGTTTAGATGAAATCAAAATTTTCTGAAACGGATTTGATCTAAAGAAACATGGGACTAGAACCAATATTTCGATGAGGCACATTTTCACTGTAGCAAAGTGTATACACCCTCATTAGCCATAAGTCTGTCGGTATAAATATTCATTAAAAATTGCTGAAATTTGTATTTGGTGTACATTGTGGTGTACATAATCAGTTTGTAGAAAGGTAACTTTTTGGTCACTTTCTGTTTCTTATATTTTCATTTCAAGTACCTTTCAGTATGTCTATGATGGAGGGTAACCAAAGTTCGGCCTGGCCGAACTTAACGCTTTTTCACTTGTTAAAAGCATAATTTTTTAAATGTATATTTTATTTTTTTTTCAAAACCTACAAATAGGCATGATTTTTTAAATTTATTTGTCATCATTTTCTATTTCCCCCTTTTCTATAAACTCATTTAAAATGCATAAAATAATGCTATCCCTATTTCGTAAACAATATTCCATGGAGAACATTTTTACATAAAATGTTTTTGTTGTCAAGAAAATACATTTCCCCAACACACACATAAATTGGCATAATTTTGCAACATATTTCCAACTGGCTAACAACAATGAATGATATAACTATCAGCACATGTCCATCCATAGAAATAATGAGGACAACAATTTCCCATTTTACATAAAATGTTTTTGTTGTCAAGAAAATACATTCCCCAACACACACATAAATTGGCATAATTTTGCAACATATTTCCAACTGGCTAACAACAATGAATGATATAACTATCAGCACATGTCCATCCATAGAAATAATGAGGACAACAATTTCCCATTTTTAAAACCAGTAAGGAAAGTAGTAAAGTCGGACGGGGCCGACTATATGATACCCTTCACCACTATGGGTATATTAAAAACGACTATTAGCATGAACTTGAATGAAATAAAATATGTGATATTTATCTAAATGTGAATCTACCAAGATCTATTCATAAAGTATGTAAATCGACTTCAAACAAATATAAATAGGTCATCCGTTGGGCTATGTCTGTACTTCTAGAAAACGAAACTACATAATTCTATGCTCAATTTTGTACGTTGTGCAAAATTTGATGTCAAACTGACTAACATGAGGAGTTTGATGCCCAATTTACTTGAAATCGGGCCAAATATTAAGCGATTTCAAACAAACTTGTCACAGGATACGTTATACTAATTTCAGAACGTTTTGTTCCTATTGGTTCCTTGGTGTGTCAAGTACTTAAAATCAATCTATAATAAAAGGGAGCTATATCTAAGTGTGGACCGATTTCACGAAACAACGCAGACATCAATCTAGGCTCAATTCAGTACGTTATGCCAAATTTCGTGCAAATCGAAAGATATATAGGGACTTTGGGGTACCATTTACATGAAATCGGACGAAACTATATATGGGAGCTATATCTTAATCTGGACAGATTTCACGAAACTTTACATACATCATTCTAGACCTAAATGATTAGGCTGTACCAAATTTCGTGCAAATCGAAAGATATATAGGGACTTTGGGGCACCATTTACATGAAATCGGACGAAACTATAAGTGGGAGCTATATAGAAATCTGAACTAATTTTCATAAAACTTGGCAGACATCCTTCTAGGCTCAATTAAGTACGTTATGCCAAATTTCGTGCAAATCGAAAGATATATAGGGACTTTGGGGTACCATTTACATGAAATCGGACGAAACTATATATGGGAGATATATCTAAATCAGGACCGATTTTCATGAAAATTGGCAGACATCATTCTAGACTCAATTCAATACGTTATGCCAAATTTCGTGCAAATCGAAAGATATATAGGGACTTTGGGGCACCATTTACATGAAATCGGACGAAACTATATATGGGAGCTATATCTAAATCTGGACCGATTTTCACGAAACTTTGCAGACATCATTCTAGACCTAAATGATTAGGTTTTACCAAATTTCGTGCAAATCGAAAGATATATAGGGACTTTGGGGCACCATTTACATGAAATCGGACGAAACTATATATGGGAGATATATCTAAATCAGGACCGATTTTCATGAAACTTGGCAGACATCATTCTAGGCTCAATTCAGTACGTTATGCCAAATTTCGTGCAAATCAAAAGATATATAGGGACTTTGGGGCACCATTTACATGAAATCGGACGAATCTATATATGGTGATATATTTATTTCTGTACCGATTTTCTCGAAACTTGGCAGACATCACTCTAGGCTTAATTCAGTACGTTATGCCAAATTTCGTGCAAATCAAAAGATATATAGGGACTTTGGGGCACCATTTACCTGAAATCGGACGAAACTATATATGGGAGCTATATCTAAATCTGGACCGATTTTCATGAAACTTGGCAGACATCATTATATGCCTAAATGATTAGCCTGTACCAAATTTCGTGCAAATCGAAAGATATATAGGGACCGTTTACATTAAATCGGTTAAATATATATATGGGAGCTATATCTAAATCTGAACCGATTTTTCCCAAATTCAATAGGGTTCGTCCTTGGGCCGAATAAGTGACCTATGCCAAATTTCATCCAATTCGGATCATAAATGCGACCTGTACTTTGTTTACAATTTAACATGGACAGACAGACGGACAGACGGACAGACGGACAGACGGACGGACGGACGGACGGACATGCATAAATCGACTCAGAAAGTGATTCTATGCATATTCTCAAAAGGAACCATGTGTCTATCTCGTTTATTTGCCTGTTACAAACATATGCACAAAGACATAATACCCTGTACCACAGTGTGGTGAAGGGTATAAAAAATGGGGTTATATGGGGACTACGCCTAAAAGGGGTTGACTATTAATAATTTTTGGTAGGGAGATTTGTTTCCATATACGGCTACAAAATACCAAATTTCAGTGATTTCGGTTGAAAAACGCGCTCAAGAACCTCAAAATGCTGAAATTTGGGGTAGGTTATATGGGGGCTACCAGAATAAATGGACTTATGCTTATTATTTTAGTGAAGATATTTGGTACTCAAAGAGAAACCAATATACCAAATTGCAGCGAATTCGCTTGAAAAATGCGCTCAAGAACCGGC
>NW_026884134.1:0-11203 GCF_032173495.1 Musca vetustissima
GGTGATATGATTACAACAGAGTCTTAGAACCAAACCCAAAACGCTGAACAGATTGCATAACTATTTTAATATAAAAAAGGGGGTTATATGGGGACTACTCCAAAAAGGGGTGCATATTAATAATTTTTTGTAGGGAAATTTGTTACCATATACGACTACAAAATACCAAATTTCAGGGAATTCGGTTGAAAAACGTGCTCAAGAACCTCAAAATAGCGAAAATTGGGGGTACCCTTATATGGGGGCTACCGGAAAAAGCGGACCTATATTTATAATTTTTAGTGGGGAAATTTGGTACCCAATAAGAACCCAATGTACCAAATTTCAGCGAATTTGGTTGAAAACCGGACCCATATTCATAATTGTCAGTGGAAAGATTTGCTACCCACTAAGAACTCAATATACCAAATTTGAGCGAATTCAGTTGAAAAACGCGCTCAAGAACCTCAAAATACCGAAAATTTGGGGGTAACCTTATAAGGGAGCTGTGCCTAAACGTGGACCGATAAAGCCCATCTTCGAACTTGACCTGCCTGCAGACAAAAGACGACTCTATGCAAAATTTTGGCGATCTTTTTCAATTCGTTTAGACGCTAGAGTGATTACAAAAGACAGACGGACATGCTTAGATCGTCATAGAATTTTACGCTGATCAAGAATATATATACTTTATAGGGTCGGAAATGATTATTTCGTTGCGTTACAAACGGAAAAACAAAACTAATATACCCTCTATACTATGGTGGAAGGTACAAAAATCAAAGTCGGGTTATATGGTTTCTACGAGGAAGTATTCTGCTCTCTGAAAATTCGATATGCGAAATTACAGCTGCTTCGGTTAGATAATGAAGCTAATATTTTCAAAATAGCTCAAATGGGGTGGTATCCATTCGCTCTATTCCAAAATATGGACCCATCGACTCTTGCATTCATTGTTACACAAGTTTAAAATAAGTTTATTTTAATATAATTCAATGAAATTATAGACAAATATATATTTAGACAACGTATCTACTATGTTATTGAAATAATTTGAACCGATTTCAATGAGAATGGCAGAGGTTATATTACATACAGTTTATTGTACAAAATTGTGTGGCAATCGGACAAACTATGCGTCTTTAGTGCACAATTTACATAAAATCGGAAGAAAAAATGTATAGGAGCTATATATAAATCCGAGCCGATTTTCAGAAAACTTTACACACATCACTTAAGACTCATTTCAGTACACTATGGCAAATTTTGTGCAAATCGAAATATGCATAGGGACTTTGGTACACCATTTACCTTAAATCGGACGAAAATATATATGGGAGCTATATCTAAATCTGAACCGATTTCTTCAATTTAAATAGGGTTCGTCCTTGGGCCAAATAAGTGACTTGTGCCAAATTTCATCCAAATCGGATCATAAATGCAACCTGTACTTTGTTTACAATTTAACATCAACACACGGACGGACATGCATAAATCGATTCTATGCATATTCTCAAAAGGAACCATGTGTCTATCTCGTTTCCTTTTGCCTGTTACAAACATATGCACATAGACATAATATCCTGTACCACAGTGTGGTGAAAGGTATAAGAACATCAAATTCTTTTTGCTACTTGCGGCCGACGTACTCAGCAATCGAAACAATTGTCTTTATCAACAACACAACTCCTCCTTCAATTAGTTCTTCCGTGGTCGTTCAATTACTCAGATGTCCGTGATCCGTGTTCATAATTCGTGGCCGGTTTGAATTTAATTTGTGAAAGTAAAGCGGAAAAATAAGAAATATCAATTTCAATTGCAAATTATAGTCTAATAGTTGTTTCAGTGGTTTGCAAATCTGTTTGGCAAATATCTCCTTCAATTAATGCATTTGCTTTTGCGTTGTTTGTAGTTTTGTAGCGCCATTTGCCAAAATTCGTCCGTGACAAATTTTGTTAAATTCGTTTCATTCGGTGTGCCGTCTTTTAAGTACTCATTGATGTAAACTTCTTGGTTTTCTCTTTTCGGGTTTTTTTTTGTCAGCTTCAGGGCTGCCATATTTGCCGATTTATCGGCATTTTGACGATTTTTCACTCTAAAAATGGAAAATGCCGATTTTCCGATTTTTGCCTCAGAATTGCCGATATTTCAACAATCGACAAAAATTGTCTAACTTTTTAATTTAAGGGGACCCCCCCATTCTCGTTGTCAAAAGTTTTGTTGATATAATTCGAATCTACACTGATTAAAGAATGTCTCTACAAAATTTCAAGTGAAAATCTCAAGAACTGTTGAAGATATATCCGATTTATTGTGTCAGCATCAAGTGACGGCTGAAGGGCTTCTCAAACTTTAAACGCGTTTTTCTCTAAACATTTTTTTGTGAATGGCGGGCACGATAACTCAAAAACTAATAATCCAATCGGTTCCAAATTTTGCAACGTTTCTCTGGGAGTGTATAGCTCTCGTATGAACTAGGATAAAGCCAATCTGTGAAGATCTTCCTTATTTTTTAACTTGGTTTTTGGTAAAAAATCCGCGATTTTTCAAAAATATTTTTTCAAAGGGCCACCATTTTCTTAATTTTAGAGCGAAGTCAATAATCCTAGTTCATACGAGAGTCAGACATGTACTCTTTCTAATACCGTTGGAATTTTCGGATTCCGATGTTCCAGTGAGGAGTTATCATGCCCGCCATCAAAAATAAGGACTTTTCTTTAATTACAAAAAACAACAACAAAACAATAACAAATTTTTTTTGTAAATTATTTTTCTTCTCTTTTAAATCTTCAATTATATATGTGCAAAGTTACAAACCTTAACAAGCATTGGTATTGATTTACCAGCCCATTGAAAATCTTGAAAAAATAAAATCGAGAATGGGGGGGGGGGGGGGGGGTTCCCTTAATACGGCGTTACCATACAAACATATAAAATTGGCAGCTTTAAATCATTATAAATATCGGCGACTCGCCGCGGCCGTTTTCAATGGCTTAGATATCTGCATTTTTTGTCAGCATTGTACTCTGTCTAGTTTACATTTTACATCGAATAAGGCAAAATTAAAAATAAACGAATAAAAAGTGCGCACACGAAAGAAAGATCTCACTAGTGTACATAATAATTACTATATTAAATGTAGAAAAATGAATCTTTTATGTTTTTTTTTTATACAGAATTGAATTTTTTTAATGTAATAAACAATATTGATTTGTTATAAACCAAAAAATATGAATTTATTTATAAATTATATGCTGCCGATTTTTTGCCGATTTTTAAAAATACAAATGCCGATTATGCCGATTTTTTTCTGAAAAATTGACGATTTTTCATGAAATTTAACTGGCAGCACTGGTCAGCTTCCATTACTCAGCTTTCTCTTAAATATTATCGGGTATGTTCAGTGAATTGTTGTATCAACTACTATATGTTAGGATGAGAGGAATATGAAAAAAATTGTTTAAGAGAAAATATTTCAAATTTGAAGTTATTTAAATGTTGTATCTCATATTTGGATTCGAATTCCGATTAGATTCTGATTACATTTAACGGCCTGCCTCATTTTGACATGGCTGCGTTTTTCGTTTACATATTGTGCATAAACATATTTTGAAAATCAAATTGCCAATATCACCATAAGAGGTGAGTACATACTACAAATATAAGATTTTTTATGAATTTATCTGATATTAGTGCTGTTGACTTTTGGTGTTTGTCTAGGGTAATTTGTCGTTGATATTATGTATGTAATGCATTCCCTATTTGGATATAAAGGAATTTTTTGCCACAAATTATCGATTGTAATTCTGAGGATATCTTCATAGTAAGGGATATTGAGTGGGAAAATTTAACATTGTTGATAATGGTAATGTCAAGCCTAAATAAATTTCTTCAATACATCTGATTTTGAACAACATTTACGAACATTTCTATACTCTACACCAGTGTTGCTCAGCCCTTTACGTTTTCGTGACAATAAGCAACACGTATTCTCTCTCAATTAAGATTTGCCATTTTTTTAGCATAGGCGGGAGTAACATACAAATACCAACGCAAGTGTTCTGCACCAGACACACTCTGGTACATGGTAATATGTATTTGTGCATATGTTTGTAACATCGAAAATGAAACGAAATATACTATATGTATACAGTCTATACATGTGTCTATTTATGGGTGTCTGTCGATCTATTCCCTGTAGGGAAATGAACTAATTTTAAACTAATTTTAAAATAGTCACTACTAGTCCATTTATCGATTATTTTTCTTTGGACCAACTGACTATTTTTACATGGCGATGATCGCGGTAGTAGTCAGTAACTTTTCAACTGGTTACAAACTAACTATTTTTGACCGATTTATAGTTAGATTAAAAAAATGCAGATAGTCATCGGTCTAAAAGAGATTAATTTGTATGTAGAATTTTCGAAATGACTATTAGTTGGTATATGTTAATATAACTATTTACTAACTTAACTTGTATAATTTGTAATTATACCAATACAATATACAATTTAAGTTTAGAATTCAATATATTTTATTAAAATATTGAATTTTATTAAAACAGAATGATTTTTCTTCATCTTTGCATTCGGTGTTGTTGTGTGGAATGCAATTCTAACGGTTTCTTGTTTTGCGTGTGTTATGTTTTTGATGACATGAACATATTTTTGGTTTCAATGTGGTTGAGTCTTAGATGACTTTCTAGCTAATTTATAATCAGTTGATTAATAATTTCTTTATAACTAAACATTTTGTAAACTAGTTGATGAAAGTCCTACAGGGTTATTATAAACTAAGTCTAGGTTGTATTTGCGATCCAAATGGAATGACATTTGGTACATATCATTTATTTAGCCCAAGGGCGAACCCAAATGAAATTGTTGAAAATGAACAAATCAATAAAGTCCCATTATTTTTCCGATTGAAAAATTTGCAAATCGGAACCTATTGAATGAAGAGTGATAATTTCTGTTAAAATCAGTTCAGGTACACATAATGTCCCATTAAATGTTTGAGAAGTACAAAATATGTTTGTAACAGGCAAAAGGAAACGAGAATAAGCATAGAACCACTATCTGAGTCGATTTATGCATTTCCGCCCGTCTGTTGATGTTAAATTGTAAACAAAGTTTAAAATCCGATTTGGGTGAAATTTGGCACAGGTCACTTATTCGGCCCAAGGACGAACCCTATTGAAATTGGAAATCGGTTCAGATTTAAATCTAGCTCCCATATATATATTCGTCCGATTTAAGGTAAATAGTGCACCAAAGTCCCTATATATCCCTCGATTTGCACGAAATTCGGCATAGCGTACTGACTTAAGTCTATAGTGATGTGTGTTAAGTACAGATTTAGATATAGCTCCCATATATTTTTTCGGCCGATTTTAGGTAAATAGTGTACCAAAGTCCCTATATATCCATCGATTTGCACGAAATTTGGCATTGCGTACTGAATTTAGTCTAGAATGATGAGTGGTACATTTCGTGAAATCTGTTCAGGTTTATTTATAGCTCCCATATATTTCTTCGGCCGATTTTAGGTTAATAGTGCACCAAAGTCCCTATATATCCTTCGATGTGCATAGCGTACTGAATTGAGTCTAGAACGATGTTTGTAAAATTTTGTGAAAATCGGTTCCGATTTAGATATAGCTCCCATATATATTTTCATCCGGTTTTATGTAAATGGTGCACCAAAGTTCCTATATATCCTTCGATTTGCACGAAATTTGGTATAGCCTACTGAATTGAGTATAGAATGATGTGTGGTAAGTTTCGGAAAATCTGTTCAGATTTCGATATAGCTCCCACATATACATATATATTCGTCCGATGTTACCTTAATGGTGCGCCAAACTCCTAATGGTTATCCGATTAACACGAATTTTTGCACAACGTATCAAATTGAGATTTGAATGACGTTATGTTGAAATTGGTACAGATGCAGCCATAGCTTCCATATGTGTATCGAACTGGTGTCTGATTGAAATTAAATGTTTAACAGTGCGGCGTACTGAATAGCGTGTATCAACTTTGCTATAAATCGCTTCGCATAAATTTGTTCCATGATTCTAAATCTACCCGAAGGAAATTAAATTTATCATAGGTTACAGAAAGACATGAATATGTCCTTCAAGGGAACATTGGCATGCAATTGTAAGGATATATATACACAATATACCTAAGTCCGACATTACTACTTTGCTTACTGTTTTTTTATCGAAGTGCCTATAGTTTGGTGAATAAAAACCTTCGTCATAGCATGATACATCCTACCATCACACAATTTTAAGGTTTAAGAGATTCTAAATAAGCACCATGTTTTAGGGTGTACAAACGACGGAACTTAACGACATTTTGGTTGTTTTTGATAATAAAAATATAAAATATAGAAACATCTGGATTTCTCTTAAAGTTTATTTTATGGGCCAATCGTGATGATTGGCCCATAATTGTGTCCTGTATCGTGTTTTCAAATTGTAATGGGCAGACGGACGGACCCAAATGTCTAGATTGACTCAGTTAGTCGAGATATGACGGTATACTTAAAGTGGGACCAATATTTCGACAAACTCTTGAAGTCACACAAATCTATAATACCCTGACAACATAGTTGTGTAGGGTATACAAATGTTCGTTGTTGCATTTATATCCTTTTACACATGTTGTATGTAGACCAGGTTCGGGCGGGCCTAAGACAACACCTATAGTTTTTAGTAAATATCAGTTAATGTTAAGTGGTTTAACCGGTCAAATGTTTGAACTATTTTGTTTAATAAAAAATACAAAAAGACTCGAAAATAATATTCGCAGGAAGTTAAAGTCGAGTCACACCGTCGATTCCATCCCTCTATACAATCATATAATGGTATATACAGTCTAATATCCATAAATATTTATATCGGTTTCTCCATTTTACTTTATTCTTTGAAACAAAAATCATTATTTTTTCATATTTCTCCATAAATATACAAACATTTTCTATATAAATTTTTTGTGTGCCAGCAGAGTGGAAAATTGAGCATGATTGATGACTTTTTGTCCACAATTCTATTTCGCAAAATAAAAAAGGAAAACTTATTGTGTGATTTATGTCATTTATCAGAATGGTCATTCTTTCACACAGCTGATTCCATTGCCAACACACAAATAATATGATTAGCAAACAATGGCAGTAAAATATAATTTATAAATTTACTGGTGATATGGAATTCATTGAATATGATGATTTTCTTATGGAAAATAATTTGTCGCTATTTTAATGGAATATTAAAAATAAAATTTAAGAGAAATCCAGATGTTTCTTTATGTGGGAGCTATATGTATATGTGGGAGCTATATCGAAATCTGAACAGATTTTCCGAAACTTACCACACATCATTCTATACTCAATTCAGTAGGCTATACAAAATTTCGTGCAAATCGAAGGATATATAGGAACTTTGGTGCACCATTTACATAAAACCGGATGAAAATATATATGGGAGCTATATCTAAATCGGAACCGGCCATACACTTTATACCCTCCACCACGTGGTGTGCATTCAAAATTCCTTAAATCGGTCGGAACTTTTATATGGCGACTAAGCTATTTCATTATCTGATAGTTGGTAGTTCATGCTCTGAAAAGTAATGTCCCAAATTATAAACACTCTGGTTGAAAATCTGGGGTAGTAACTTCAACATAGCGAAAATAAAACGCGGCATTTGTATGGGATTATTATAAACTTTCTGTATATATGGATATTAGCCTTCAAGAACCCTTTATACCGATTTACACACAAATTGGTGGGGAAATGTGGACAAAGCCTTTAAAATACCAAAATTTGTGAGGTACTGTTATATAGGAGCTATACCAACACATAATCCTATATTGACAATTTTTGGATGGAAGATTTGAAACCACAAGACAACCTAAAATTATATTAGAACCATTTCGGATGTCAAGTTTTGAGAACTTTCACGGGATATGATTAATGAAACTGGAAATATTCTCCCTTGTTCATATTTACAAAAATCTAATTCAATCAAAATATGTACAAACATATAACACAAAATGATATAAAGAATTGAATACACAATAAATCGTTTTATATATATGTAAATAATCGTACATAATATATATAATATTATATGACTGTATATTTCAAAATCTCGAAAATCAAAATCATGTCAAATGTCCGCATTAGTCTAAGAGAAATATCATTTTCTTCAAACAAGTGTTGTAAATCATTGTCGATGTTTGTCTACAAATAACATGTCTGTGTACCTTTTTGATGTATTTGTTCCGATTTGAAGTACACACGAGTATGTCTCCGGCAAAAAAGAGAATATCTTTGACAATCGCATGTTGTTGTTTTCCCCTTTCTATTTCAAGTTGTTCTTCATCGCATAAACATCGTTAGTTCATTTCCTTGGAAAAGAAAAACATAAACAAATATGAAGAAAGGATAAACAAGAAATTGAAACAAAAATTCAATGTAAAGTCTTGTGTGAGTGTCTGCGTGTGTGTCTGAGTAGCAGTGACATTTTTGTAGACGTCATTGAAAAGGGTTAATCATTTATTTACACTCTTTAAGTTTGTTTTTCTTTAAAAATCCTAATTCGATAGCTAAGCAAAGCAGTCTTTAAATATTGATGTATAGATGTCAAGTTTTAAGAAGGTAAGCAAATGTTATTGTTTTCGATTAAGGCTTTTAAAGTGTCACTTTTGGAAATGGGTCACTGTGTTCATGACCCAGCTATCAAAATGATGTCTAAAAAATGGAAGGTGGATCAAAATAATGGATAACTTACAAGATGATATTAAGCTTCTTGATTATTGACATTTTTAACTAATGGGGTAAGAAAGAGAGAAAACAGAAAAATATTTTATAAGCGGTCTGTAACACCTCGAAATATTCATCAGAGACCCCATAAAGTATATATATGAGGTTGAGGAATCCATTATTTTTCAGCAGATGGCTGTACTGATAGATTTCTCGAAAAGATTCGATCAAACAATTTCAGATTTATAGTCGTTGGAAGGGTGATATTTCGCAGTAAAAAAAATATTTTGCCTTTTTTGTTTGTTGCACTTAGTTGTGAGTTACAGGATGTTAAAAATTAAAGTGATAAAGAGAAAATTCGGTACATTTTACATAAATCTGTGCAGAATAGAGGTTCATGTTTAGATAAAGCCTCAATTAAAGTTTGAAGTGAATTTCTCATTGAAGAGCCGGAAATTTTTCATTCCGCGTGCTTGTAGAAAAAAAAACGTATTTGCAGAATATTTCCGATATAAGCCCATGTTTTGGCATGGGCCCCATATTAAGGGTCTGGCTTATGTTTGGAATTTTAAGGTTCTAACCGTGTTTTCGCACCGAATGGCTGTATTTTTGTGTTAGACGGAGGGAAGAACTTTGCACTATCTTTTCTATACAGGTCCATGTTTTTAGTTAACCCTTAAGATGCCCATGTTCGACATTTTGAAGGTTTTAGACATTCATTATTCGTGATGAATAAATAAGCTTTTGTCAGTAAATTGTTAATATAGGTCCATGACTTCTTAACTCACTGCCATTTAATTTCCAAACATAAGTGTCTACAATTTAGTAAAAGATAAGATAATTTTTACGATTTTTTACGAATGTCGATTGTTTATATCATCAGCCATATGACTACTGAGGGTATAAACGTTTTACTATGATAGAAATGTGTATCATCGATATAATTGTCTGTATACTAAATCCGTTTTATTTAATTTGAAAGTGATATCCAAATTTCCTCCATAAACTGTCACAATTTTGAAAAATTATACATTTTATATAAAACAGTGACCGGAGCAGTACAGTCGGACGGCCGTCCATTTACTAACTTACACAACTACCACGGAACTCAAACTTTCTGCAGATCTGTATTCTGAGGCTGGGCAATATTTCGTTTTGGATAATTTGATCCGCTAAATATGGACAGATGATTATGAAAACAGTCATTAGGATTAGTTGGACAGTTCCCCTTTCTCATCAGAAAAAGTAAAGTTGTTTGTGCATTTCATCCCGTAAATATCACCTGATTATATAATTGGAACTTCATGTAACATTTTAAAGCAATTGCAATACTAAACCAGTGAGCGGAGCAGTATAGTCGGACGGGTCGACCATACGATGCCCTACACAACTACCACGGAACTCAAATTTTCTGCGCATGTTTATTCCGAGCCTGGGCAATATTTTGTGATATTTGCAGCCTCTTGCCCGATTAGAGGTAAACAGCACCTCTTCCTCACACTGACATATTTTCCGAATATTACGAGTATTCAGTACAGCTATTGTACAGATTCACTTCACAGTGGGTTGTGTTGTGATGTTCGGCTTTCATTTGTGGTCTATATATCGACTCGAAAATAACACAAAAAATTAAGTTTTCGGTCCACATCATTCCAAAATTATTATCTGATCATCACCGAAAATTATAGGCGTTGTCATTGACCATAACTGGAACCTTATGGAACATTTCAAAGCGATCATCGCTATAGTTCCGCTCTCTAGAGTGATAATGGGTTACTAAATAATATACGAATACGGAGATACCTGTAAATATTTAGGTGTAACTCCCACATCCGAGCACATACAACAATATAATTGATATTAATTTTAAGGTCAACCACTCCTCTTGGATATAATATCAACTTCTCGGGTCTATGTCCTTCAGGGGTAAATATATACGCCATATAATACAAATTTTGTCATTTTTCACACAAAAGTCAGAGTCCATTTGACCCGCTAAATATTGACCGATCTTTATCAAAACAGGCATGCTTATTTTTTGGCCCAATCCCCTTCTCCATGCAAAATTTCACGATGTTCGGACCATTATTGCGGCCTCTGGAACGACCAGAAAAACCGACAAAAATTTAGTATTTGGTCCATTTCATCCCCTAAATATTAACTGAACTTTCCCAAAAACAATAGGGGTCTTCATTGGCCAGAACCCATCCTACATGCAAAATTTCGTGAAGATTGTTCCATAACTGTGGCCTGTATCGTGTTTACAAATTATAATGGACGGACGGACGGACACACAAGTCTAGATCGACTCAGCTAGTCGAGATATGATCGGTATACTTAAAGGTGGGTCTAGGACCAATATTTCGCGGCGTTACAAACTTTTGAGGCTGCACAAACTATAATACCCTGACAACATAGTTGTGTAGGGTATAATAATATATGAATAAC
>NW_026884135.1:0-11337 GCF_032173495.1 Musca vetustissima
CACCACAAGGTAAATGACCAGAAAATCTAACTTTTCCATGAGGAGATTTTTGTGTAAACAAGTTCTTGGAATCGAAATGAAATTTATATTTTAGCCACAGGTGTTCTTTTCGCCTGTGAAGTATTATGTTCTTAGACAAATATCGTATTTTGTGTTTATTTCATCTTCTTTATTTTCTTAAAATTACATTAAATGCCCAAAAGTTAAAAAGTCTTTAAAGATTTTATTTTACTTATTTCATAAAAAGAATAAATTACGGATTTAAACTTTTGGTTGATATTTTCAAAGAGGATTAATTTGGAACAAACAAAAGCGGTGGATGGATTAATGAATGCAACACAAGGTGTCATTTTTCTGGAGGGAAGGGGACTTACAAAAAATATATATTTGGTAAGTTTTCATAAATAGGACACTAACATATTTTATCAAAATTCCACGTAGAATTTATCACGTAGAATATTTTTTTATAAATTCCAAGCCTTGATCTAGGCCCTAGAAAATATTAAAAAACACGCCTATTGTAAGGCATTAACAAATATTTTTGAAAACTCCAGGCCTTAGAAACATATTTTTAAAACCAGTGACCGAAGCAGTATAGTCGGACGGGACCGACCATATGATACAACTTCCACGATAATGGACAATATTTCGTGATATTTGCACACTCTTGACCGTCTAGAGATCAACAATATTTACAACTAATATTATAATGGACGGGCGGACACACATGTCTAGATCGACTCAGATAGTCGAGATATGACGATCGGTATACTTAAAGGTGGGTCTAGGACCAATATTTGGCGGCGTTACAAACTCTTGGTGCTGCACAAAGCTGTAATACCCTGACAACATAGTTGTGTAGGGTATAAAAATACACGCCTTGGAGTAGGCCTTAGAAAATTAATTTTAAACCTGTAAGCAAAGAAGTAAAGTCGGACTGGGCCGACTATATGATACCCTGCACCACCTTGGGTATATTTTTCATATGTATCCTAACAGACGACGCGTTTTGTTATAAATCTATATCTGAACCGATTTTAGGGAAACTTGACAGAGACTAATTTATATAACATCAGTACGTTGTGTCAATCGGCCTAGCTATGGATCTTTTGACGAAGCTTAGCAACATCATTCTAGACTTAATTCAGTAACCTATACCAAAATTCGTGCAAATCGAAAGATATATAGGGTCTTTGGTGCACCAATTACCTTAAATCGGATGAAAATACATATGGGAGCTATATCTAAATCTGAACCGATTTTCACGAAACTTGGCAAACATCATTCTAGACCTTATTCATTACGCTGTGCCAAATTTCGTGCAAGTCAAAAGATTCCAAGGACTTTAGTGGACTATTTACCTAAAATCGGGCGAAGCTATATATGGGATCTATATCTAAATCTGAACCAATTTTCACGAAACTTTGCACATATCATTCTAGACATAATTCAGTACACTATTCCAAAATTTGTGCAAATCAAAAGATTTCCAGGGACTTTAGTGGACTATTTACGTGAAATCGGACGAAACTATATATGGGAGCTATATCTAAATCTGAACCGATTTTCACGAAACTTTGCACATTTCATTCTAGACTTAATTTAGTACGTTGTACCAAATTTCGTCCAAATCGAAAGATATATAGGGACTTTGGTGCACCATTTACCTTAAATCGGACGACGATATATATGGGAGTTATATCTAAATATGAACTGATTTTGCACAGTGTGGTGAAGGGCATAGAAATTTTTGGAAGGGACATTTGTTACCACATACAACTACAAAATATCAAATTGCAGCCAATTCGGTTGAAAAACGCGGTCAAGAACTCCAAAATACAGGAAATTTGGGGTACCCTTATATGGGGGCTATCCGAAAAAATGGTGGAGAGATTTTGTACCAGTTAAGAACCCAAAATACTGAACTACAGACACTTCGGTGAAAAAATACGATCAAAACCCCCAGAATACTGAAAATTAGGCTACCAGAAAAAGTGGACCTATATTTATAAATTTTTGTGGAAACATTCAGTACCCAATAAGAACCCAATGTACCAAATTTCAGCGTACTCGGTTGAAAAACGAGCTCAAGTACCCCAAAATACCGAAAATTGGGGGGTAATGTTATATGGGAGCTATGCCTAAACGTGGACCGATAGACAAAAGACAAACCTATGCAAAATTTCAGCACCCTATCTCAATTTCTTCAGAAAATAGCGTGATTGCAACAGACGGACAGGCGCACGGACATGGCTAGATCGTCTTAGAATTTTAACCTGATCAAGAATATATATACTTTATAGGGTCGGAAATAAATATTTCGATGAGTTAAGTGGGCCACACACCTGAAACATGTGCGTTCGATCGGTGTGAAGCTCCTAGCCCACACACGTCAAAAGGATCCATTAAACTTCATTTCATATTTATTTTTGAAGCGTGAAGATGGACCGCGATAGTGATGACGGAAAAAAAGACGAAATATTTTTATTTAATATAAATGTATTAAATACTTTTATTTTATTCCGGGAAAAAACATTTTTATTTGCCACACAGTAGAATATGTGTAAAAACATCAAAAAATCTTCCAATATGTATTGCATTTGTCCGCTGATCCGCACTCCACGAAATTTCTCAACAAATGAGAAAATATCCACACACCAGGCCACAGACGTCAAACATGTGCGCGTCGCACAACGAAAAATTTAAATTTTTTAATTTCTTTTGATCGGTGTGCGCCCCGGCAAATCGGTGTGAACACCGTACCACACACGTCAAACATTGCTTCGATTCACACCGATCGAACGCACATGTTTGACGTGTGTTTGGCCACTTTACAAACGGAATGACAAAAATTGTAGAGGTGCGTATGATGAATATTATTTTAATATTTATTAATCATACGCCCCAAATATCTAGGAGACCTTGTATTTATTGTTTTCATTTCCAATGAATTACCTTTTAATTTTTTTCTCATAAAATTTGTGCAATTCACTGCCTATTCAACTGCGAAGATTTTTCTAAAGGTGTTCGTTTGTTCATGACCCAATCTCATGACCCGTGTCGAGATTTGATTAAGATTTCATTCAGCCCATATTTTTTGTTGTTATAACAAAACATTTAATTTGGTTTTCACTTCATTACATTCACTGGATTTCCAATGAAGACCTGGGAAAATCAGAACCCCCAACCCATGTCACTTCTGCCCTCCACTATTAAAATTCGTCATATCGAAATTGGCTTTTTTCCTACTCGACACCCAGCAATTTAACCACAAAAGATTAAATGGTTGTGAATGGAAACAAATCCGTAAAGTGGAACGTGGAAGCTCAATGTCAGGTAAAGAACTATGGCCTATGGTGCATGTCTGTTAGCCATTTCGAAAATGGAAAAGTGGTTGCTGACATTGTTGCCCGTTAGAGAGGATTTGTTTTTTATTTCCTCCCGCTTTTTTAACATTATTTTCTTTACCATCGGTTCGACAGGTAATGGCACATTTTTTGGGAGCCAGGTTCAAATTTTACGAACAAAATTTTTTGCAAGGTTTTAATTTTTCATTTCGTAACCGAAAAAATTTAAGAAAAAACTTCATCATCACAGTGCAGCAGCATCTGGATCACCATAGCAGCGAATGGCGAAATGGCCATAACGGTATTAGGTGGCTTCATTGTATTTTTCAATACAGATGACTTTGAATTCTCGGTTCGTCATTGCCAGTAGGACAAAAAAACAACCCTAACCAACAACCAGACACGAAGCCGTTATTCAGTGGCAACCTGTCGCCAGCCAGTGCTTTTCCTTTGCCTTGGAAACAATTTGTTTTTTCATTTCGCACAGCCTTCTGACCCATTCTGCAACCCATCCATTCAATTTTGTGGTTGTGTTAATTGAAAAACCATGAAAAATGAATTTCAAATGTAATGAAAATACACCGAAATGTGAAAATGGAAAAATTATGTTCGGCACAAGAAAAAAATAAAAAGAAGCATGCAAACAGAAATTTCTATGAATGAAGTCAATTTGAGTTCCAAACGAAAAAAACAACAAAAGAACTTCTAAAGGTGAATTTATTTCACTTTGGGGGCTGTGTTATTAATGATGAATGTGAAAACTTCTTTCTGGAAATCAAATAAAAAAATTAAAAGGGTTTGAAATTGATTTTGAACTCGACAAGTATTTGCATTGTAATAAATGGCAGCAGATGGTTGAGAGCAAATTCAATTACGCCCAAAATATTTATTATGTGGTTGAATAGGGATTTTTTCATATTTCGGCAATAAAAGTGGAAAATATATATTTTAACCTTGCTGAATGGCACAAAAATTAGCTAAATTTAAAATTCAGCTTGCTGAATAACAATAAAATCTCCCAGACTTGCATATGAATTCATAAAAATTCAAAAAATTGCAAATTTGGTTTATTCAGCTAGCTGAATTGAAGAAATTTTAGCTGAATTAAAAATTTAGCCAGCTGAATAGCAATAAAATATCCTAAAGTTGCATTTTTATTAAGAAAAGTGTCAGAAATTAAAAATTTGCTAGCTGAATTGAAGAAACTGCAGCTGAATAGGAATAAAATATCCCAAACTTGCAAAGACAAATTCAAAATTTTGGACATTTTATTTTATTCAGCTAGCTGAATTGAAAAATTTAGCTGAATTACAAATTTAGCAAGCTGAATATCAACATATTATCCTAAGATTGCATTTTAATCAAGAAAAAATTAAAAATGATCACATTTTGTCATATTCAGCTAGCTGAATTGAAGAAACTGCAGCTGAATTACAAATTCAGCCAGTCAACCTAATTATCATAAAACGCAAATTTTGTTATATTTAGCTAGCTGAATTGAAGAAGTTACAGAAGTTACAAATGTATGTTGCCGAAATGCAGTAAAATGATCTAAACATGCATATCAATCAAGAACAATTCTAATTTTGCACAAATTGTACTATTCAGCTAGCTGAATTGAAGAAATTGCTGCTGAATTAAAAATGTAGCTTGCTGAATTGCAATAAAATACAATCCTTCTACATATTCGGCACGAAAAACGAAACATTTTACAAATTTTATTCCATTCAGCTTGCTGAATTACAAAAAATGTAAAGGTATTAGAAGTTTACAGAGCTGAATTGCAAAAGGATACATTACACTTTTATTTGTAGCTGATAAAATTATAATTTCTACAGAAATTTTTATATTCAGCTAAAAAATTTGTGGGAAAAATTAGATGAAATTAAAATTCAGCTAGTTGAATTGCAATACAATGTACCTCCTTGGAATTTTTAATCAGAAAAACTTAATTTTTTGCATATATTGTCATATTCAGCTAGCTGAATTGCAATAATTTGAGCTGAATTAAAAACTTAGTTAGCTGAATTAAAAAAGTGCCCCTCTTTGGAATATTTAATAAGAACAATTACATTTTTGGCATATATTGTCATATTCAGCTAGCTGAATTGCAAAAATGTTAGATGAATTTAAAATTTATTCAGCTGAATTGTATTTTCGTACATTTTTCTTACGTTTTTATCAAGAAAAACTAAAATTTGTACAAATGTTCATCCATTCAGCTAGCTTAATTCTAAAAAAATTAGCAAACTTCATAATTCAGCTTGCTGAATTGTTGTAGAATACATTCCTAGTGCATGGGAAAAAATTAATAATTTAACATGTTCTATTCATCCAGCTGAATTAGAAAAAGTTTAGCTGAACTGCAATAAAATTTAATCCTCTACATTATGGGTATGAAAATATAAATTGTCTTTATTTTTCGTTATATTCAGCCAGCTGAATTTCCAATTTTTTTCGTAATTTATCTCTCAAAAACAAATTTCCATAAACAATGTGATTATATGCTAACTTTATTATATAATTTTTTTAAGTTCAAGAAATTCAATTTGTATAAGACAATAAGTCATGCTTGAACTTGAACTTTTGCCAACAACAACAAACAAATTTTATTTTCTTATGTTAATGAAAGGAATTTGATGGTGCTTTTAAGTTTTTAAATTCAATTGCTAGCAAGTGTTTATTTAGTTGAGTCTACTCTCTCGCTCTCTCTCTCTCTATTCTTATGCGCACTCTGTGAACAAAGACTTTTACACCTAAGCTGACCTTGATGACTTTGTTATTGTTTTTGTTTGCGTGTTTCACTTTGAGTTTTCTCGGAATAGTTTGAAATTTAATTTTCTTAAAAAAAGACTACACTGACAGAAATATATGTTGCCTGACAGATGAGAAGAACGAGAGAGCAAAAGGAAGTTCTTTAGAAAACTCATTCAATTATAACAGGCACAGGCAAAACTAAAAAAATTCGTTACTCACATTTTTGTGTGTGTCAATGTGTTTTATGTTAATTGAATGTGTGCGAGAGAATAGTGATGTTTACTCTCGCGAGAGTGCACGTGTGCGGTGGTTTGCCCGATACGGAATTATAGATATCTTTGGCAATGTATTCAGTCAGTTACTTACAAAAATAGCATACGAGGAGGATAGGAATTGTGTTTGCCTAAGTGAAAAAATAAACACTCACATTTGCACAATTTAATTTGCATAAAGACACAGAAACACTTGCAGACATTCGAAATAAATAAAAAACACCAAAGTGATGAAGCATTGAATGCAAGGCCTCTTGTATTTTCCCCTTTTGTCAACAAGGAAAGGATGGATAACATCTGGTGGAGGGGGAGTTCTGTGTAATGAAAAGGCATTCATGACTCGACGAGCCATCGGCCAGACCGAATGTTTTGTTTTCATTTGTGGGGGGATAAAGTTAAGCTATGTTAACGTATAAGTCGGCAATGGAAATTACCTGTAAAATGGAAATCATGGGTGTATAAGAGTGACCTGTTTTCTTTCCTATGATTATCAACTACTACAGTATGGTATAGAAAAATAAACCGCACAGCCAGACAAAATAAATTTATATAATACTAGCATATACCCGCTACTTCGTTAGCGAATGTGGGATGTATTTAAAACCACCCTACACACATTATTGAAATTTTAGAACCATTTAGTACCATATTATGGAATATATTTGTATCTCAACCCTACACACCCATTCCGACCGCAACAGAAATCTACCTCTATACAAAATTTATTAATTTTTTACCATTTGTACTCTTGTTATACTTATTTTGAAAAAAAATCACCCAAATCCAAATTGAGTATCAAGTAGTCCACATAATATAAATTTCCATAACTACCTACTTTAGCAATCATAAGTACGAATTTCCAACACTTCCCAAAAATCTTAATTCCAAATTTCAGCTATCGGTTCACTTAAATCCAATTTGTATCACATTTAGTACCGTAGAACACATAAGTACAAATTTCCATTACTACCTACATCATGCAATCCAATTGAAATCATGAATTAGATAAAATCTTAATTATAATCCAAGTAGTATCAAATTTAGTACACAGTAGTATGAATTTCCAAAACTTAACCTACTTAACCCAAACATACACTCCCACAGTGATCCTAAATCCAAGTTGTAATTCAGCTAGTTGAATGTGTTATATTTGTACCAATGTCCAAAACTTCCTACAACATACACCCGCACAATCCACTTTCTCAAACTGACAGTGATTAAATACAAAGGATCACCCACAATTATTGTACCAAATTTAGTACACAATAGAGAATTCACCTACACCCCTACAGTGATACTTTTCAGGATTCCAACTCTAACGCTTCACCCATAGTTTAAATTGTACCAAATTTTCACTAGCGATTTTCCAAAACCTCCTTCTTAGCCCAAACCAACACACAGTGTTTAAAAAAAAACTTTTCTTGACCCACAATTCAAATTGTACCAAATTTAGTACACATGCGAATTTCCAAAACATCCTACTTAACCCAAACCTTCACCCCCAGAGTGATACTAAATCCATGTTTCAGGATTCAGCTACTTTCACCCACAATTTAAATTGTACAAAATTTAGTACACAGTAGTACGAATTTCTAAAACATTCCACACAACATTTTGTGAAACCAAGTTTTATTTTTTCGATTCACCCACAATTCAAATATATAGTACATAGTAATACCAATTTCCAAAACTTGCAATTTACACCCCCAAGGTGATCCTAAATCAAAATTTCAGGATTCCAAATCGGTTCACCCACAATTCAAATTGTACCAAATTTAGTACACATTAGTACCAATTTCCATATCTACCTACATACTCCAATCCTACACACAGTGATCCTGAATCAAAATTTTTAATTTTTCGCTTCACCAACAATTTAAATTATACCAAATTTAGTACACAAGTACAAATTTCTTTCCTACATATTTCAATCACACCTCGACAGTGATCCTGACTCCAAATTTCATGATTCTAGCTCTATTGGTTCACCTAAAATTCAAATTGTACCAAATTTTACCTACCCATAAGTATTATTTTCTTAAACTGAATCCACCCTAATCCTAGCTGATCCTGACTCCAAATTTTATGTGTAAAATTGTTTATTTCTTCGTACTCATAAGTAACAAATTTCCAAAACTACGTACATACCCCAAAGCCTAATGTTATATCAATTTTCATTCTAGCTCCATTTGTACCTCCAAATCAATTTTGTACCAAATATAGTACCATATAGTACTTTTCGTACACATGAGTACACGGTTTCGAAACCATCTCCTTATATCTGACCCTGAATCCCAACCCTAATTCGCATTCCAAATTTCAAGTTTTTAGCTCTATCCGTTCTCATGCTACAGAATTGTACCAAATTTAGTACAAGTACATTTCGGATAGTTTAGTTCGAATTTCCAAAAACCCTTTGGTACATTTCCTACACTCCATCAGTGACCCTCAATCCAAATTTCAGCTAGCTGCCAAATCCAAATGATATCATATTTAGTACAATGTGAATTTCCAAAAACCCAGCCTTATCTGTCACATTTGGGCCAAGAGTGACCCTCACCCAAAATTTCAAGATTCTAGCTTCAGCCGTTTCGTCTGGGCGTTGATGAATCGTAAGCTCAAAGTCAATCACTTTACTCTTTTATTAGTATAGATTTACTAATACCACCAGGCCAAACACATACACACACACTCCCAGATTCACACTTTAAATTTACGGAAATTTTGGCGTTACCATTGCAAGGATACTTTACAAATTATATTAAGGACAGGAAGTAGTCGGAAATGAACAGAGAACTCAGGTAGTCACTTATGGGACTAAAGAAAAAACGTAAAAATTTACAATTCAGCTGGCTGAATATACAAAATTAACGTAAACAAATACTTTTTCTTGCTTAAAATGTAAGAAAAATAATATTTTTTTGCAATTCAGCAAGATGAATTTGTAAATCAGCAAGATAAATTTGTAATTCAGCTAGTTGAATGTGTTATATTTTTCGAAAAACATAATTTTCTTAACTGACAATTGAACAAGGATGTATTAAATGAATTGTAAAATGCTTGAATAGAACACAATTTTTCTTACGGATGCAAGAGACATGCATTTTATAACAATTCAGAAGAATTCAGCTATTTTTTTTGCAATTCGGCTAGCAAGAAAACATTTTGTAAAAGTTTTATAACGTAATATATAAGCCAAGTACATTTTTGCAATTCAAAAAATTTGGAATTCCTCCAAATTTTTTTCACTTCAGCTAGCTGAATAGAACACAGTAGGCTAAATTTTTAATTTTTCGAACTTAATATGTAAGCCAAGTACTTTTTATTGCAATTCAGCAAGCTAAATTTTGAATTTTGCTAAAATTTTTCAAATTCAGCTAGCTGAATAGAAGAAATGTGTAAAATGTTTATTTCTTCTAACTTAATATGTAAGCCCAAAGCCTTTTATTGCAATTCATTAAGCTAAATTTTGAATTTGCTAATATTTTTAAATTCAGCTGACTGAATAGAAGACAATGTGTAAAATGTTTACATTTTCTAACTTAATATGTAAGCCCAAAGCATTTTATTGCAATTCAGCAAGCTAAATTTTGAATTTTGCTACAATTTTTGAAATTCAGCTAGCTGAATAGAAGACAATGTGTAAAATTTTGATTTGTTCTAACTTGATATGTAAGCTCAAAGCCTTTTATTGTAATTCAGCAAACTAAATTTTAAATTTTGCTAAAATTTTTCAAATTCAGCTAGCTGAAGAGAAGACAATGTGTAAAATGTTTATTTGTTCTAACTTAATGTGTAAGCTCAAAGCCTTTTTTGCAATTCAAAACTATTTTTCAAATTTTGAAAAAAAATTGCAAATTCAGCTAGCTGAATAGAAGAAATGTGTAAATGTTTATTTGTTATAATTGTAAGCTCAAAGCCTTTTACTGCTATTTAGCACGCTAATTTGAATTTTGCAAAAATTTTATATTCAGCTAGCTGAATTGTAAAAATTCCCTTGTGAGCTCAAAGCCTTTTGTTGCAATCCAGCAAGCTAAATTTTGAATTTTACTAAAATTTTGCAAAAAATTTTCAAATTCAGCTAGCTGAATAGAGAAATAAACTTATCTTGTTATTTGAGCTAGATAAATGTTAATTTGAACAAAAATTGTTATATTAGGCTAGCTGAATTGAAAATTCTCCTTTCTGAATTGCAATATTTAATTGATTTTCACTATATTTTATCATTTTGTAGCAAATTTTAATGGAAAATTGTTTTTCCAAAACTTGATTTTATCACCTGCAACAGTTGAAGAACATTTGTCTAAGTAAAGGATCCCATTTTAAATTTATCCCTTTTTGTCTTGTTTGTTCATGCAAAGTTTTTGCTTTGAAAAATACCAATGGGAAAATTGGTTTTTATACCATTTCTTGAGAGTAATTGTTTTTTCATAAAGTCAACAAAATAACAAAAATTTATAAACTCTCAGTTAAGTAAATTCAAATTTACATTTTCTCACAGAAATTCTTTGAATGCTGAATAGGCTTAAGAGAGAGAGGGAGAGAGATGGAGAGACACACAAAAAGAGTCACAGAGGCACGTTTACACCAGGGGATTTATTTAATACACTTTATTGAATTACAATATGATTTAAAGTTTTTCTATGCTTATTATTGTTGTAGGTGTTGTTGTTGCTGTTCTTGTTGTTGTGTCTTATTGTTGTTGTCTCCCTTGCCTGCTAAGTCTAGCCACAAAAGGAAGTGAAAGAAAAACATTACAAGAATTTTGTTCCGTTATTTTATTTGGTAGTGTTTTGTGTGTGTGTAAATGCCTGTGTCTCTGTTTCTATTGTCTGTGTTGGCAATGGAATTCTGCTGCTGAGGTCTCCCCTGTCTTATTTAAGGCTTAGGAAATTATGCAAAATTTATGCAAATTCCTAAGAAAAATAAACATATTTTCCTTGTTGAGAGGCCTGTTATGC
>NW_026884136.1:0-11180 GCF_032173495.1 Musca vetustissima
GAAGTACTGATGTTGCTGTAATCAGCATCAGAAGGGCTACCTATGGTAAAAATTTCAAAATTGTCTGAGAGGTGTCCGTAAAAAAATAGCTTAAGAAGTTAAGAAGGAAAAAAATAGCTTAAGAAGTTGCATCCAAATTGAAGAGAAATATTGAAATACTTACATAGGTCTACCACCCGTTACAAGTGTCAACATATCAAAAGAGAATGCAAAATGGAATGGTCTTAGGGACTTGAGGTCATGTGGAAGATTTGCAATTGTTCGGGTTTGTTTACATTCTTTCGTCTGCAAAGAACGGTTACATTTTATTATTAGATTCTAATTTTACAATAATTAACATTTTTTATTTACACAAAAACATTGGACGAAAATTAATCACCCGCCATAGAAGCAAAAACGCATTTACATCAAATAAAAAATCGGACTGTTTCTTCATTTATTTCCTAAAACCGGCACAATTTTCGGACAACGTAGAGCAATTCAATGTAAAAAAAAAAATGTCAATGAGTGGGAGAGAAAAATACAGTAGAGGCGATTTAATCGAGAGGCCGAAGAGTCGAAAATCTGCAGAAACACAACTTGTACACAACTTGTAGCAGAAGGCTAGTTAACTTAACCAACTGCTTGACGAAAGCACTCCTTGTCCCGATAATAATATAGAAGCACAATGGCAAAGCATTGCCCACTCCCTTCAAACTGCAGCAAAAGCAACACTTGAGTACCAAAGATCACCATCACGAAACCCGTGGTACGATCAGGAGTGTCGTAATGCTACTGATATGAAAAATACAGCAAAATGCCCTATACGGCAACCCTGCAGACTGTGGCAACGCGTAATGCGAAAGAGGAGAAACGTAATTTAAAAAAACACCGAACCGAAGGCTTCGGTGTTTTACTCAATCAATCGGCTCAATAATAATAAAGCAATCAATCGGCTGAATAATAATAAAGCAGCGGGAGCCGATGCTTTACCAGTCGAAGTATTTATGACTGGTAGCCAGATGCTGGTCGGGAGCCAGCTCCAGCACCAGCTGATTAGTACAATTTGAACAAAAAAGGAGACACGACGACTATAGAGGAATAAGTCTCCTTCTCATCGCATATAAAGTGCTATCCAGTGTGTTGTGTGAACGACTGAAGCTGATGGTCAATGACATTATTGCAACTTCAGGCAAATCCACTGTTGACCAGATTTTCACTCTGCGACAGATCCTGGAAAGAACCCACGAAAAACACATCGACACATTCCACCTGTTCATCGATTATAAAGCAGCATTCGATCTGTCCATTTTTTCTGGTACCTCCCTCATCGAAATAGCAATGGAGATCGCAAATCTCAACGTTGTATTATCAAATTCCTTTCAAATCTTCCGCATTTCCACACCGATGTGGCTGTAATTTTTTATGAAGGCTTTTTGAACGTTGACTTATGCACATATATATAGCCTCCTTCTCTTTATTTCCCCAAATTTTGTACGAAAAATTGTCTATGTAGGTACATGTTTTGTAATAATCCCCACATAAAAGTTACTACTGCATAACGCAATAACATAGTCCTTATATAAATGTTCCGATCGACTTAAGGAATTTTTTATTACACATCACGTGGTGGAGGCTATGAAAAGTTCGACCCGGATGAACTTAACATACGATTTTACATGGTTCAGTTTGCAGTTGAAAATTTGTATTACATACTTTCATGGTGTCATATTCAATATTGAATATTAAACATCAATAGGAACTTGTTTTAAATTTCAGAATAACATTGTTCAATTCGATTGTGTTTACATATTGGTTTTGGGATTTTCCCTTATTTACAATATTTGTAAAAATTATGTGCGTGTTTATTATCTATCACAATACAGACAACAACAGACTTTAATGTTTCGATGAGTTAAGGGAATTTCCAAAATTTCTCATTTGGGTGTGTGGGAGACTACAAATTGTAACACAAAATGCATATATTGATTGCAACAATTCCAATATTGATTACAAATTGAGCAAGAAAATTAAAAAAGGTAGGAAAGTATTTGAAATTACATTTATTAGAAACGTATTCGAAAAAATCTACAGAAATAGTTCGACAAATATTTATTTTATTTATTTATTTCAAACTTAACATGTATAACGAAGCCTTTAGGCCAATAAATGTAATACATTATGCAAAACAGTATGAACTAACTACTCATCTATTTATAGAAGGTGGACTACAGAAGTTATCAATAGATTTTTTATGAATAGGCGTTGTAATATAAAAATGTTTCCGTTTCAGATTGTGAATATAGAAACTCCATCAAAAGTTCATAGAAGCCCTAGGGCACCTAAAATTACCCCTCTTCAAAATTGTGAATATACGACCAGCACAGGTGTTCTCTGAACTATTTGTGTACATCTGTGTTACCCTACCCCATTCCACACTATCAACGATTATAATCTGCACAATCTGCTGCAGCCCTATTCTAAAAACAAAAATGAAACAATATAAAACAATTAACACTTATCTGATTACAAGACTCTTTAGATTTGGACGAATTAACTGCAACACAGTACACTGATTATAAAAAAAGCTAAGTAATAAAGTGAAACCATATAAAAATAAAATAATAAATAATTTCCAAAATGAAATTTGTACTCATCACAGTATGTGTGTGTTTTTTCTAATCACATGGATTTTCTAATGCAGAACACAACGTTTTCGTTTCGTTCCATATGCGAATATCATGCACCAAATTATCCAACTTGGGCAAACAAACTCCAATAAACATACCACCTCCCCCTCCCAAAAATGTGATTTTCCTTTTTTGCAAGTTTATTTTACCTGCTGTTGCTTATCTTTTTAAAAGGGGAAATACCTTTAGACCACCCACCTTCCCTCCCCCAACCTCTCGAACTTACTTTAGCTTATATTAAACATGAATATATAATTGTCGTTGGGGTATCATAAATTATAATTTATTTTCGATGTCGTCTGATAAGCGATAAGAAAACGCAGCAAACAACACACGTTTCATGATGAGCTTCGTTTTTCGTTATTTTTTTTTTTTTTTTTTAATGGCGAAATTCCAAGAAATTTCTTATCGCCTGATGTGACACTTTGTTGGCTTTGTACTTCGTTTTTGGTTGGAAGCGTATGTGCAAAAATAAAATCTTGCGGAATTTTAAGTGTAATGGGAATTGAAAATAAAAAAGGAATTAGGAAAATAAAAAAGGAAAAGGAATATCTTTAGCTCTGTTCCCGTACGAAAAAATTGTAAACGATTTCAAATTCAAGGGAATACAATTTCGATTATTAGAAAATCTTTGCTTCTGGAATAGAGATCATTTACGGTATGTTGAAACAATTTTATACTATTTTAAATTATTAATGATTATTATTATTATTAATTTGTCATAGATCCCGATTTTGGAAAGACGAGGCCACGCTGAAGTATTTTTTTGGGGGGAGCTGAAGGGTGTCTTTATAGACAAGCTGAAGGAGGGAGTCTTTATAGACGAGCTGAAGGGAGTTTTTTATAGACGAGCTGAAGGGAGTTTTTTATAGACGAGCTGAAAGGAGTTTTTTATAGACGAGCTGAGGGGAGTTTTTTATAGACGAGCTGAAGGGAGTCTTTATAGACGATTCCTTTGCCTCGTCCTCTACCTCACCAGGATTAACACCCCTACTCATCAACTGAGAGTCCTTGATTCTGAGGAGTCGCCAGGATAGCTACCTTATTCGTCACCGTAGTTCTAATCACAGTAGTTTTCATGATGACTTCCTCGTCTGTCTAGGGTGAGTAGTCCTAGAGTTGATTCGGGATGCTCTCCAGACTAAGGAGAAGGAAGGAGCGCGTTTCCTCTATAAGGTTGCGGAAAAGATCCGTCTGCATCTCCAGGCTTTCGTTTATGTCGTTGAGAGTAATGAGGTTTGAGGCTAAAGAGTGATCCAGTGAAATAGCGTGGGTCGTCAACATTTGTGAGGGTTGTTTCAAATCTGACCTTGTAGAGTTCGAGACTGAGGGTGCCAGGTGTCGGGGACCTTGACTGCAAACCGTAGAACACTGAAGTAAGTCTTTATAAACGAGCTGGAAACCAGAGAGTCTTTATAGACGACTTAAAGGCCAGGCAGTTTTCAAAGACAAGCTGAAGACCGGGCAGTCTTTACAGAAGAACTGAAACAGGGGCATCTTTATCAATGATCTGAAGTTTTTTTATGTACGAGTTAAAGCCAGGGAGTCTTTATAGGCGATTTGAAGATAGGCTGTCTTTTACTGTCTGGGCTGTATGAACCCCGAGGGTCTTCATAGACGAATTGAAGTCAGGATCTCTATAGACGAGCTAAAGGAGAGACTCTGTATAGATGAGCTGAAGAATCAGGAGATAGAGATGAGCTGAATAATCAGTGAGTCTTTATAGACCGGACGCAGGAATTTTCTGTAGGTGAGCTAAAGCCTGGGCGTCATCATAAACGAGTTGAAGACAAGTCTTTATAGCGAATGGTCTTTATAGCGAGAGTCTAAAAAAGGCGAAGTCTCTAGGCTGAGAGTCTTTATAGACAAACTGTGTGTCAGATATAGAGTCTATGAATTTGTGTGTCAATATAGACGAGCTTATGGTGAGCTCAATGGAGGCTCTAGACTATCTAGTTAAAGGCAGGGAATCGTTCTAGACGAACTGATCCCAGGCAGACTTTATATACAAGTCTGCCAGGAAATCCCTATAGGATATGTAAGCAAAAGAAAAAACCCTTAGATGAGTTTTAGACGTTCTCTTTGTAGATTATCTTATCTGAGGTAGCTTTTGCAATATTTGCAATGGTAACTGTCTTCCCCTCACATATAAATAGCTCCCCTCCTTTGTTTCAATGCGGCTTGCTAAATGACATGAGCCCACTTCCAAAATTATTGCCCTTTTGTTTATCTCATTTTGACGACAAATAGATAACATGTCTTCATTTCCATATATGTATGTACGTTGTCTGTCAAAACAAACAAGAAGACAAACAGACAAAAAAAAAAAACAATTATTTTATTATCCAGCACTTGAAGAGGAGCGACCGCAAACAAATATCGTTCGACCATTGTATTTCATATTTTGGAATTATGACAATCTATTTTCGTCGTCGTTGTCGTCGTATTCAATAAATTGAGCGTTAAAAATGTTATTTGATGTGGGATATGCGGTGCCACAGGCAGCATACAAGTATATCTGCAGGCACATTTATGTCTATCTACACACGTTTGTATAGTATTTCCGGAGGAAAGTTTGGTGGTTGATAGGGAATTTTTCGCGAATTTCGGATTTATCTATCAATTCTAGAAATATTGCTGCTGGTGATATATTTTCAATGTTAATGTCATATCCTATGGAGTTTTTTTTTTAAATTTTTTTGGGGTATCATCAATGGCGGCGTGTGTTTGGTAATTTATTATGGACTTTTTGTTTTTGTTGTTGGTGCTGCTGCTGCTGTTGTTAAATATATAACATTTTAATTACTTTATTAATAGAATTGCTTTATTTATTTGTGCAGAGATTAAAAATATATATTTTTTCTGTATTTTTTTTTTTTGCTGAGATTCTATCCTATCTATCCATTGTTGTTGTTATTATTGTGAATTTGGTTTATCTTTCTATTTGTTGTTGCAAAAATACAACGAAAAGAAAAATGTTCTATAAAAATATTATAATGACGTCAGTTCGGTATTTGACTGACGTCCGAAATTCCATAAAACGCCTCTTCAAGTCGGAGTGGCGCGCGAGAAGAACAAAAATATCAAAAAAGCACAAACAAGAAAAACAAATACAAAAATATAATTGTATTTTCTTTAACAAAATTTTCTTTTTTTTAATTTATTCTAGACATGGTTGTGTTGTGTATTTTTTTCCTTTTTGTAGATTTATTTCAAAAATTAAACTCTCTAATCAACTTTCTTTTGCTTTTTACCAATTTCTCTTTGTTTCATCGAAAATAAAGAGTATTTTTCCTAAGAGAAGAAAAGTTGATCGCATTTTTATTATTCTTAAGTATGGGATTCTCTTGTTTATCTCATTTGCATAATTTGCCATTTACCTGTCCTCTTCCTTGTTTCTTTTCTTGTCCCTCGCCAATTTATTTTCTCTCACTCTCTCTTTAATATCTGTGTTATGAAAATATTGCGAAAATGTTTTTTTTTTTTGAAAAATCATCCGTTAAGTGAAAGTTGTTATTTATGTCGGGATCTATCTACGTATTTAATACAAGTGCAATACAAAACACAAACAAACACACACAAGCATGCATTCATACATCAATGTGTATTTTTGCAAATGTCATAAATAATTTTAACGAGGGGCATTTGATAAGGTTTCGAGTTCGGAAAAAACTTCTTTATAGACGACCTAAAGGGAGTCTTTATAGACAAGCTGAAGGGAGTATGCTGGAGTGCTGGAGGTGGTGGAGGGTCATGGAAAAAGGTTTTATGGACGAGCTAATGCAGAAGATTAAGACCGTCTAGTTATATTGGACCCAAGTTATGGGGAAGTCGGTATAAAGGACCTGAGGGATCCGCGAATATTATTAGAGGTTCTAGACGAGCTAAAGGGAGTCTTTCATGGACGAGCTAAAGGGAGTCTTTCATGGACGAGCTAAAGGGAGTCTTTCATAGACGAGCTAAAGGGAGTCTTTCATAGACGAGCTAAATGGAGTCTTTCATAGACGAGCTAAAGGGAGTCTTTCATAGACGAGCTAAATGGAGTCTTTCATAGACGAGCTAAAGGGAGTCTTTCATAGACGAGCTAAAGGGAGTCTTTCAAAGACGAGCTAAAGGGAGTCTTTCATAGACGAGCAAAAGGGAGTCTTTCATAGACGAGCTAAAGGGAGTCTTTCATAGACGAGCTAAAGGGAGTCTTTCATAGACGAGCTAAAGGGAGTCTTTCATAGACGAGCTAAAGGGAGTCTTTCATAGACGAGCTGAAAGGAGTCTCAGTGATCAAGGAGACTTTATAGGCAACTTAAATCCACGGAGTATTTATAGACGAGCTAAAGAGATTCATTATAGGCAATTTGAATCCAGAATCAATATATACGAGAACCATTAAAGACCAGTCTTTATAGACGAGCTGAGGGGAGTTTTTATAGACGATCTGAAGGGAGTCTTTTATAGACGAGCTGATGGGAGAGATGAAGCACGGGAGCCTTATAGACGATCTAATAGCCAAGCAGAAGGAGCAGGGAGTCTTTACAGCAAGTTGAAGCATCAGGGAATCTATTAGACGAACTGAGTTCGGGAAATCTTTATAGGCGAGTTGAAGTATCAGAGAATCTTTACTGAAAGGGATGAAATCAAGAAGCAGCCTTTATAGATGACCTGAAGTTCTGTATGGGCGTGTTGAAGACAAGCTGCAATATTAAGGATCCTTTATAGAAGGAGGCTGAAGGACGAGATTAAGGATCAGGGAGTTTTTGTGGACGAGCTGAAACCAAAGAGCATAGACAAGCTTATGATGGGAGTCTATAGACGAACTGAAGCCAGAGTGTCATTATCGATAAGGTAATGTAAGGATGGCTTTGTGGACGAGCATTTGGGAATTTCTTTGGAGGACCTGCAATATTAAGGATCCTTTATAGAAGGAGGCTGAAGGACGAGATTACTGATCAGGGAGTTTTTGTGGACGAGCTGAAACCAAAGAGTATAGACAAGCTTATGATGGGAGTCTATAGACGAACTGAAGCCAGAGTGTCAATATCGATAAGGTAATGTAAGGATGGCTTTGTGGACGAGCTTTTGGGAATTTCTTTGGAGGACCTGAATAATCAGATAATATTTATAGAGGTGAGGAAATCCATCGAAGTTTGCCTGCCAACTACGGTTTAACAGAAAAAAATTTCGGATATACGGTCGGAAAACCCAATAGTTATTTGTTTACTGTTTGTTGTGGTTTATGGTCGTATGGGATCATTGGAGCTAACATTTCGAACATGAAGGCCTGAAGTATTAGATAATATTTTTTAAGGAACTGAAAGATCATGGAATATTCATAGGGGTGCTAAAGGAGCATGAAGACTTTATAGCGCAGTAAATTATGAAAGTGTCTAAAAAAGAGTTGTAAAATACCATGTAGCTTTTATAGACGAGCGGTGGGTATTTAATGAATGGGACTTGACATTTATGCAAATTTTCCGGAAATCTATCGAAAAGTCACCTTGCTCTATAGTCGGGAAAATCCAAGAATTATTTTGAACTGTTTGATGCTGATTATGGTATTACAGGGTCATTTAATCTAACCTAACATGAAGTTGGGCCAATAGTTAGGATAAATGAAATTACAGAAGGTGAAGGTTCAGGGTATATTCATATTGGTGCTAAAGAATCATTAAGACTTAAAGGAGGAGTAAATGATGATGGAGTCTATGGGAGACATGTAAGACAAGTAGCTAAGAGATCAGGAAATGTTTGTAGAGCATCGGAAAATATTTATACAAGAGATGGATAATCAGGGAATCATTATATAGGACCTCTGAAATATATATTTTTAAGGTGCATAAGAATCATGGCATATTCATACGGGGTGAAGTGTATTACCATCTAGCCGTTTTTGGACAAACAGAAGGTACATAGACTCTTCAGGAACAACCAGGTTTACTTTATAAACCAATGTGAGGATTTGGTGCAATTTGGGAATCTTCGGAGAATTACTACAGGATTCATAGATTTTATAGATAGGTAATATCTATAAGGAATCCACAGGATCTTTAAACCACCTTTATATAGATTACTTCAGAAAGTTTCACTCTACATTTTCTGAAATTATTCCTTGCTATTTTCAAAGAGCCTTTATCGGTATCTATTGTTAATTTATTTGAAAAAAAAAAATAAATTTTTTTCTCTTCTCCCACAACTTTCCATAACACCCTCGTCTTCAGTGAAGAAAAAAAATTATTGGTATTTTCTTGTTGTTGCTGTTGCTGTTTTTTAGTTTATTTATTTTTTTTTTCTAAATTTGCTATGAAATTTTCTAAACAGCAAAATATTGTTTTCAAACAAAAATTTAAAAATAAAAGTGTTGTTTCCGGTCTAGCACCAAATAACATATCGCGTACCACCACTGCCACCGACATTAGCAGTCGGCCAGCAACGCCATACATTTATGCAATTCTTTGCCAAGTTAGTTTTTGCCATTTAGGCAAAAATCAATTCGATATAGTTTTGATATCTATTTTTTTTTGTTTTTTGTAAAAATACATTTTCTAATAGCTTTTCTTGGTCTTGGTCGTAATTTTAATATTGATACATGCTTGCCACTTTTTTGTTGTTGTAGTTGTTGATGAACATTTATGATGGCTGCCCCCCTCATTCCTACTATTCGATCCTATTCCCTCTCATAGTTGAACAAAGATCTGTGTAACCTTAATATCTAAGGCCAGGCAATTGGGGTAGCATCTGCAATAGCCGGCAATTGGTCTTTTACAATGAGCCAGGTACAATTTTGTGGTTTTTGCCAACGAGAGATTTTGCATTAGGAAAGAGGGCAGTCGGTAGAGGAGCTAAGTACAAAAATATCACCTGTCTGTCTATCAATTGTTTTTTGTTGTTCACAGGGATTATTATTATTATTTTGTTATTGTTGTTGTATGGGTATGTTTGTTAGGTCTAAATGTGGATATGTGCGTGTGTGTGTGCGCGAATGCTTTCTTTATTTATTTTTTTTGACGTATTGAATGCCGTCTTCTTGGCTAGCATGTGGGTGGGTGGTTGGATGGTTAGGTTGTTTGATGCTGATGTACGCCAATTTTTTCTTTTGGGTGTGTGTGCGAGTTTTGTTGTTGTTGTTTTACAGTAGAGTGCAAAATTGCAAAGAATGTTATGGCATGCACCACAATCGTCACTGATGCCTATCACGCTATTAACAACATTTTAATTAATGATAAGAACAACAGCAACAATTAATGCATTTTTTTATTATTTTTTTCTAATTTGGTAGAATTCATTCATCGTAGTAAGGGATCCAATTAAAATTTTGAAATTGTTATGACGATTGTATCCAATAAGTCCCGAAAAATGTCGGGGTGTTTCTTGTCGAAGTAGTACTAGTAGTGACAATAGCACTAAGGAGGAAAATTACAATTAATTTCTTAACTCCAAGTCCCCATAAGTCGAAGTTTTTTTCGATAATTCGAGTTTTAATGTTTTTTTTTTCAATATAATTCTACAACAGGTTCAGACCAAACGTTCTTCTAATGGATAAACGAGATCACCTCCATTAGATCGTAAATATCATGTCTTCGATGATCAGAAAACCTTTATTGGTTTATAAAGTACCCCTGATCCTTCTATAGGATATATAATCTATATATATAATGTAAGTGGTTTAAGTTCATTTTTATACCCTTCACCACACTGTGGTACAGGGTATTATGTCTTTGTGCATATGTTTGTAACAGACAAAAATAATCGAGATAGACCCATGGCTCCTTTTGAGAATATGCATAGAATCACTTTCAAAGTCGATTTATGCATGTCCGTCCGTCTGTCCATGTTAAATTGTAAACAAAGTGCAGGTCGCATTTATGATCCGAATTGGATATAGCTTAGATATAGCTCCCATATATATTTTCGTCCGATTTAAGTAAATGGTGCACCAAAGTCCCTATATATCTTTCGATTTGCACGAAATTTGGCACAGCGTAATGAATAAGGTCACGAATGATGTGTGCAAAGTTTCGTGAAAATCGGTTCAGATTTAGATATAGCTCCCATATATAGCTTCGCACGATTTTAGGTAAATATTCCACTAAAGTCCCTGGAAATTTTTTGATGTGCACGAAATTTGGCACAGAGTTATGAATAAGATCGAGAATGATGTCTGCCAAGTTTCGTGAAAATCGGTTCAGATTTAGATATAGCACACATATGTGTTTTCATCCGATTTAAGGTAATTGGTGCACCAAAGACCCTATATATCGATTTGCACGAATTTTGGTATAGGGTACTGAATTAAGTCTAGAATGTGTTGTATTAAGTAGTGTAAGCGACGCTGATTCTTTCGCACATTCGTTCGCGACCCTCTATAAACATCAGACCATAAACATTTATTAGCCTCACCTATAAAAGTTCGTCACAGGTAAAAATATTTTCTATTCGTTCTCCGATCCATCAGACCCTCTATAAACATTTATTGGCCTCATCTATAAAAGTGCATCTCCTCAAGCTCTTATCACTTTG